>NC_142929.1:43858785-43868785 GCF_046866305.1 Octopus bimaculoides | reverse complement strand
TACATATGTACACTCACATGCACACACAAACATATATATATATATATGCTTGCGCACACACGTGCATGTGAATACACACACACGCACACATATATGTAAATATGTCTGTGTGTATATATATGTATATGTGTGTGCCTGTGTGCGCACGTGTTTGTGCATATGTGTGTCTTTGTGTTTGTGCGTGTCTGTGTGTACTCTTACACACAAACGCGCACGCGCACGCACGCACACACACACACACACACACATACACACACATACACTCTCACGCATATATTTGTTTATGTTTTGCGTTGTTGACTATACGACCATAGTTCAGTTTTATCAACTTGTTACTTACTATCACTTCGCTAAAAGCTGATAGCCCGCTCAGTAGTTTTTAAAGTAAATAAGAAACATTTAACTATCCAAAGTCAAGTTGCTGGCATTTCGAATGACAATTGCTTATTTCCCAGCTATTTTTCTTTTCCTTGTTATTAGCTGATGAGATATCAACGTTGTTGATTCAGCCGATATAGATGTTGTGTGTGTCACATGGATCATTTGTGGGCATGTTTTGTTTTTTGTTTTTTGTTTTTTGTTTTTGTTTTTGTTTTTGTTCATGTATGAAACTTTGCGAATTGTTGCGGAATAGCTTTAGCTGGTGCTCAATCCCAGTAAATTGTTTATTTTAAAAAATGAGTTGTCTAGATTATTTTTACTTTATTTTATTTTTATATTTATTTATTTATTCTTTTTTGTAAAATTTAATTCTTATTTCTGCACGATTTTACTTTCTCGTTTTGGACTTTTCGATCAAGCTTACATTAGTAAGTGTGTCTAGTAGTGTTCTACCGCTCTCTCTCTCTCTCTCTCTCTCTCCACACACGCACGCACACACACGCACACACACACACACACACACACACATACACACACACACACACGCACGCACACACACACACACACACACACACACACACACACACACACACACACACACACACCTAGTCATCTGCTTAAACTGACAAAGAAAAAAATTCTACTGACTTCACGCAAAGAAATATTGTTTTTACAGAAATGCTTAAGACATAGAAGACTTTGGTCTGTTTTTTTCTTCTTCTTCTTAATGATTTAGTCAGAGGCTGAAGAAAGGTAACGCCACAGAACCTTTTTGCAAGGACTTCAAGATTATTGGAACACACCGGTCACTTAGCTTGAACGCTTTCTAACAGTGAGTGCTTCGCTAAAAGGCTTTGTAATGTCAGATGGTGGTGTTAAACAGAGCGACGGATTATGTCTACAAATTTATAGGTTAATATTTTTTAAAATTCCTTAATTCTATTATTTGTTTCAGTTATTTGACTGCGGCCATGCTAGAGCACCGCCTTTAGTCGAACAAATCGACCCCAGGACTTATTCTCTGTAAGCGTAGTACTTATTCTAGCGGTCTCTTTTGCCGAACCGCTAGCTAACGGGAACGTAAACACATCAGCATCGGTTGTCAAGCGATGGTGGGGGAACAAACACACACCACACACACATCTATCTATCTATCTATCTATCTATCTATCTATCTATCTATCTATACGACGGGATTCTTTCAGTTTCCGTCTACCAAATTCACTCATAAGGCTTTGGTCGGCCTGAGGCTTTAGTAGAAGACACTTGCCCAAGGTGCCACGCAGTGGGACTGAACCTGGAACCATGTGGTTGGTAAGCAAGCTACTTACCACACAGTCACTCCTGCACCTAATTAGGTTTCTCATATTTTTACATCGAAACTATTCGAATCGGCTTTTACTTTCTTACTTTCTTTCTTCTGCGCCAAAAAGTATTACCGCTAAAACTAGCGGATAACCAGTAAATCATGCCAAATCGTTAACGCCTAAACTACTGCACCTAATCGTCTCAATCCAGATTCCATATATCCTTTTCTGCTCCAGGCACAAGGCCCAAACATTTTTTGGGAGTGGGGGGTGCAGTCGATTAGGTCGACCCAGTACGCAACTGGTACTTAATTTATCGACCCCGAAAGGATGAAAGGCAAAGTCGACCTCGGCGGAATTTCAACTCTGCAGATTCCATATATCCTCACTGCAATTTTTAGAAGGAGCTTTGACCGATGTGTGCAACGACGTGTTTTCCATTGACCGAAGCAGAGTGTACGGAAGGGTATATATATGCTTATTAAGACGTTTGTAAGGCAAAGCAAAACAACTTGTCGAATTGGTGTACCATCAAATCCACAATGTCTATAAGTACTGGAATAACAACAATGGCATATAAGGCGGCGAGCTGGCAGAAATGTTAGCACGGTGGGCGAAATGCTTAGCGGTATTTCGTCTGTCTTTACGTTCTGAGTTCAAATTCCGCTGAGGTCGACTTTGCCTTTCGGGGGTCGATAAATTAAGTACCAGTTGCATACTGGGGTCAATCTAATCGACTGGAACACTCCCACAAAATTTCGGGCCTTGTGCCTAGAGTAGAAAAGAATAATGGCATATGAGGAAGATTGAAGACCATTACTTCAAAAATGAATATTTTGTCTTGAATCAGTCAGTCTCTTTACAATTTCTTCACGTGCATGCGCACGCATGAACCCTCCCCACCCAGAAACACACATTTTTTTGTTCGGTAGGCTAAATCCAGTTGTCCCTTTTAGTTCAACATCATTAGGTGACAATAGTGTAGTCCATTCAATTCCAAGCACTCAGAATTTTAAATGCTGAATGCTGGTTGTGATAGAAGATAATACAACCAATGACACGCAGTTGTTTGTTTATTTTTTTCCCCATGAGTGTCGGAGGACAAGCAAAAATTAAAGAGCACTGTCCCTTTCTTTTCTGTCTAAGCCATGAAAAAAAAAATCAACAGGTGTGGCTGTGTGGTAAGAAGCTTGCTTCCAAATTACTTGGTTTCAGATTCAGTCCAACTATGTGGCACCTCGGGAAAGTATCTTCTCCTGAAGCCTCGGACTGACCAAAGCTTGGTGAGTGGATTTGGTAGACGGAAACTGAAAGAAGCCAATGTATGTGTGTGTGTATGTGTGTGTGTGTGTGTGTGTGTGTGTGTGTGTGTGTATCAGTGTCTGTCTCCCAGTACCCTTTGACAACCGGTGTTGGTGTGTTTACGTCTCCGTAACTTAACGGTTCGATAAAGGAGTCCGACAGAATAAGTACCAAGCTTTAAAAAAAGAAAATACTGAGATCGATTCATTTGACTAAAAATTTTTCAAGGTGGTGCCCCAGCATGGCCGCAGTCTAATGACTGAAACAAGTGAAAAAGATTAAAGATAAAAGATATGTATAGACTTGCGTAGAGAGAAAATCATTCTGAAATAAAATACAAACACAAGCAGAAACATAAGACCCTTAAAAGAAACACATGTAGACGTAGATTATATACGACCATCATTAATACAACAACGACTCTCTCAATGTGGTCAGGCGACGGCAGTTCGAATATTAATGCATAATGTCAAAAGGTCGGATTGTAGATAATAATCTATAAGTTGTCTATGCGGTAGGTAATGATCTGGCCGATTTGTCTTTTCCGTGTGAAGCTCTCTCAATGAGTAAGTCAAAATGTGTGCCGCACCTTTCACATTAGTAGCTCGCCTGCTGCTACGGGATAACCGAGCTGGTATACCATTACACAATACTCTTCACGTTCTTCCTGACAACGTCTTTTGCCTTTTCGTTTGTGCCATTAACCAGCTTGACACCGATTTATTAATTCCTATCAAAACTGCCAGTCGTTTCTTTCTCTTCCTTCTCATTCTGTCTGTCTTTCTGCCTGTCTGTCTGTGTGTCTCTCTCACATTTCCCCTTTCCGTCTTCCGTTCTGTCCCCCTTTCTTTCTCTTACGCACACGCACGCATATCACTTTCGTTAAATGGCTGAAACTCTAGAGAATTATAAAAAAATAATTTAAAACAAAACATAACATTTACATGCAAAAATTCCGGGATAAGTCGATGTATTCGGGGATTGATGTATATTCACTATTTTTATCGTAAGTTATATGTCACCAGAGCGTCGGATGGAAGGCTTAGTGGGGCCCGTCCTGGTCTTACGCGCACTATGTTCAAATACCGCTGAGGTAAACATTGCCTTTCATGCCTTTGGGGTAGATAAAGTACCACTCCCTTGATGGGCTTTAACTTTCTCTCTCACTCTATCTCTCTCAGACACTAGTCGTGATCATCTCTGAAGAAATGGGCTCCGCTAAACTTAAACAGGCGTAAGTCACGCTGTATGTCACGACAACGCCTTACAACTCGGTGAGGAGTCGCGGGCCCAAGGCGTGTGTGTGTGTGTGTGTGTGTGTGTGTGTGTGTGTGTGTGTGTGATGTTCTTGATGATTCTTGATTCTTGATGCTTCACGGGATTTACATTTCGACTTCGCTTCAAGCTATATGGTGAGAGATTCTAGCAATTCAAGTCCATTTGCCAAAGTGAAGAAGATTTGATTCCTAACACACAGTCACTGATATTGCAACAAGCAAACTAGCTTGTTTAGAAAACAGTATTTATACTGAGAAGTAATGTTTATCGCCACCTATCACCACCTAAACGTGGGTGTTCTGTAAGAACAGATGATACTGCTATTTTAACCCCAGGTGGACGCCTCTTCTAACTAGTTATTCAATGCACTTCGTACTATATATTGCAAGCGGGTAGAGAACTCCTTATTCTAGCCCGGATATATATATATATATATATATATATATATATATATATATATATATATATATATATATATATAGTAATAGCGAAAATGACTTGTGAATGGAAATTTTTAGACTTTATTAGTGTATAGTGACATACGTTTCTGCATACCGCATGTTCATTTGTGAGGATATTTTCACATCCGTAGGATGTTATTAAATATTATTTATAATATCTATGAATCTATGAATATAGATATATTTTCTTTTATTCTTTTATGCGTTTCAGCCCAAAGGGTGTGGCCATGCTGGAGCACCGGTAGTGTAATCACCTTTCCAATGACCAGACTTATGAGATTGGATTTTGGTGAAAGAGGGTTCGACGCTGTTGCCTTCTTTTTGCCGTGATATAGGTGTGAGTATGTATAAATAAATAAATCAGTATATATATATATATATATATATATATATATATATATATATATATAAGGCGAGCTGACAGAAACGTCAGCACGCCGGGCGAAATGCTTAACGGTATTGAGTTCAAATTCCGCAGAGATAAAATTTGCCTTTTGGGGTCGATAAATTAAGTACCAGTTGCGTATTGGGGTCGATCTGATCGTCTGGCCCCACCCAAAATTTCGGACCCTGTGCCTGGAGTAGAAAAAAAAAATTATTTATTTAAAGGTTAGAATACATGTGTTAAAGCGCTACTAATAGTTTCATATGTTGAGAAACTTTATTCTTCAGGCGCAAACCGCATATCATAACGAACTAAAAAAAAAAATTGAATGATAGAAGAAACACGAAAAAAAAAAAAAACCCCGAGAAAGTAGCATATAGAAAACGCAGAAAGTAAACGACAGAAAATGGAAAGCTAAAACATAAAAACTAAAATGTAAAAAGTAAAAAGGTAAAAGTGCTATCCTTCTTAGAACTTAATTGATAAAGTTGGAAAGATATCAAGTCAGTCAGGAATAGGCACAATTTTCCAATTCTTCAAAATATATTTATACACATTCATGCAACCACTGAAAATGTCTGACCCAGAGTTCAATAGAAAGTTAGGGATCTTAGACCTGAACAGGATCTGCACTCTTTCAGCCAAACAAAGTCTACATTTATTCGACCCATTTACATAAGGTATGGATTTCTGAATTATTTTCTATTTAATCACATGCGGTGTTTCGTTATCTTTCAAAGTCCATACATAGCTAGCCAACATAGTAGCTTTACTTTTGTCCCTATGTCAGAAGGAGGCTATGTGATTGGCATAGCGGTTTTTTAAAATTCACCTTCACATAATCCAATACAGGTCTCATCAGTTGTATTGTTATTTTTATTTAGGGTTGCAGTAACCTCTGCTTCATATATGATAGATTTAGTCATACATCGTTGGTCAAGTAGACAAGATCCTGGGTCGCGACAGTTGCAATGGGATTTAGGTACTTGGTATTGACCACGTGTAATGATGCTCTTCATATTGGGTCAGCAGCCATATGATAATTTCACAGAACGCCTATTAAATATTTTTTTGTATCTGTGAGTGGCTGGAAAGTGTTTGTCCAGGAGAGACAGGAATCTTTTACCAATGTTAGTTTTTACTTTAAGGAAAAAGGGAAGAGAGAACCAAATAATTTTCCTTGGCATATTTTTAGGTTTCTTATTATTATCCTGATTAATACGAGAGTGGTTATGTATTACTTTATCTTTGATGCCACTAGATCTATTATTAATATTTTGATTATTATTAGAGGAATTATATATTAATTTATCTTTGAAGCGACTATTGGTTAGAGCCTTGTTAAGGGACAGCTTTCTCGAAAATTTCTCTCTGTCTCTCTCTCTCTCTCTCTCTCCGTCTTTCTCTCTGTCTCTGTCTGTCTGTCTGTCTGTCTGTCTGTCTGTCTGTCTGTCTGTCTTTCTCTCTCTCTCTCTCTCTCTCTCTCTCTCTCTCTCTCTCTCTCTATATATATATATATATATATATATATATATATATATATATATATATAGCATGCCGGATGAAATGCTTAGCGGTATTTCGTCTGTCTTTACGTACTGAGTTCAAATTCCGCCGAGGTCGACTTTGCCTTTCATCCTTTCGGGGTCGATAAATTTAAGAACCAGTTGCGAACTGGGTCGAATTAATCGACTGGCTCCCTCCCCCAAAATTTCAGCTCTTGTGCCTAGATAGAAAAGTATACACACACACACACACACACACGCACACACACACACACACACACACACACACACACACACACACACACACACACACACACATACGATAGCTCCTTTCAGTTTCCATCTAACAGCACGTTAACAAAGAAGATTAAAAACTCACACACACGCGCTACACACACAAGCGCAAGCACAGGCATTGGACGCAATATTAGCGTTAATGGCAGCAAAGAAGCAAGTTTGAAGTTTTGAATAAGTGCAAAAAGAAAATAGACAAAAGCCAAAATGATAAAAAGAGAAAAAAAAGAGTAAAGCCACTTAAATTTGATAACCAAAATTACACTCGCTATGCTGTTAAAGGAACGGCGTTTGGTGAGACCAACACGTCTCTATCTTCAATTTCTCTCAGTTACTTTCACTTCAGCTATGACATCTGATCTAAGGTAATTTTGAATCATTGCAATAGGTAAATTCAATTCCTGTCTCTAACATTTTTTGAACATTTGCTAAATTTTTGTTTTACATGATCTTATTTAATTTACATTAAGTCTTCTTTATATTTTTATCGCTATTTCCAACTGTTAGAAAAACGTTAAGTTCCTTATCGGCTTCAATGCAAATAACATATCTGTCTACCACCCTGCATCTCTCTCTCTCTCTCTCTCTCTCTCTCTCTCTCTCTCTCTCTCTCTCTCTCTCTCTCTCTCTCTCTTCCCCTCTCTATGTACCTTTGCCTTTTGCTTTTTTTACTCTTCTTCCCCGCTTCTCTCTCGGGTTATCTCTGCATCTATCTCTATTTACGATTACTCAACTTGAAACATGTGCAACGGTATGGATTCACACATACAATCACTTTCATATTCAAACACAGACATACGCACATCGCCTCCAGGATACTGGAAGGCTTCTTAAGTTTCGTGTTGATTATACTGATTATTCTCTGGAAAAGTGCAATTTTTTTCACATGAGGTTTAAATGCATGCAGATCTAAACCTGGACTAGTATGTGCTAAGGGTACCAAAGAAAGCGTTGTGCATCTAAATCAAGGCTCTACAAAATAAGAGGAGGAAAGACACATAAAGGTATACATATGCAGCAGAAATAATAATAATAATAATAATAATAATAATAATAATAATAATAATAATAATAATAATAGTTTCAAATTTTAGCACAGGGCTAGCAAGTTGTGGGGAGAGGTTAAGTCGATTGCATCGACCACAATGCTCAACTGGTACTTATTTTATCGACCCCGAAAGGTATAAAAGGCAAAGTCAACCTTGGCAAAATTTGAATTCAGAATGTAAAGACGATGAAATGCCTCTAAGCATTTTGTCCGATAATAATAATAATAATAATAATAATAATAATAACAACAACAACAACAAGCACTCAGAGAGCGCAGACCTCCGCCAAGGCAACACCAATGTCCTCTCAACGATTAGCCAAAGATGATTTTTAAAATGAGAATATCTGAAATAAACTCGACTGCTCTTAGAAACGAGAATACTAAAAATGAACTCAACCGCTGTCAAAAATTAAGTTAAAAAAAAACCGGAAAAGTAATCCAGAATCCTTGTCCGGTATCGGATCGATTCCAAAATCTAATCAGTTCGTGCCAGTCATGAGGCCAAACATCCCCGAAAGTTTCATCCGAATCTGTCCAGCGCTTCCTGAGATATCTTGCCCTCGGTCAAACAAACAAACAAACAAATACGGCTGGAAAACAATACCTCCGCCTTAGCGAAGGCGGAGGTAATAATAATAATAAAAATAATAATAATAATAATGATAATAATAACCTTTTCTATTATAGGCACAAGGCCTGAGTTTTTGGGGGAGGGAGTAGTCGATTACATCGACTTCAATGCGTAACTGGTATTTATTTTATCGACCCCGAAAAAGATGAAAGACAAAATCGACCCCGTCGGAATTTGAACTCAGAACGTAAAGACGGGCGAAAAGCCGCTTAGCATTTTGCTTGACGTACTAAAGAGTCTGCCAGCTCACCGCCTGTGCTGGTTTCTGACTTGAGTACAAGGTAAAAAAGTTTCAAGACAAGGCTTTAATCGATACCACCGACTCCAGTACTTGACCGGTAAATCATTTTATCGAACCGAGAGAGCGAAGAAAGACAAAGTTGACCTCGGTAGAAAGTGGATTCAGAGCGTAAAGATCGAAACAAATAGTGCAACGCATTTTATCCGAATGCTCTAACGATTGGGCTAATCCTCCTAATTATTATAACAACAACAAGAGCAACAACAACAACAACAGCAACAGCAACAAAAACAGCAGCAACAATAACTACAATGTTATTGTTTGGTAGAGGAAAATCTTGTTACAAATTTGCGATCGCAAAAGAAAGAATAAAGAACGAACTAACACTCTTTACAACATTTAGAATGTGTTCGTATACAAATTCTCTTTGGATACTTTGTGTGTTAAAACTGCAGTGCGCTTTGGATGACATTAGAAAAATGTCACACACGATATTTCGGCATAATTATCCCTCTTCAATGGCAGCGTACGCTGTACCACGTTTATGCGCACATGAATATGTTATAAATGATGGACATATCGCATTTTTGATCTCTATTGTTTCAAGTGCAAATACCGAGTTGAGTCGAGACAGGCAAGCTTCTGCACACAAGCATCAAATGTTTTGTTAGCTAGGAACAGGAATTCCTTTGCTAACTGCATATAATGGAATTGGTATTTGCCACTAAAGAAGCGAAATTTTGCTGAAACACGGGTGTCTGATATTTCATTTACTTGGTTTCGAGAATCTGGCGTTTTTAACACACAATGATTTGGAGTAAATCTAAGTCATTCCACGTTCACATGTGGGTGAACTTGTTATCAGCGATATGCATGCAGATCGTTATGTGTGTGTGTGTGTGTGTGTGTGTGTGTGTGTGTGTGTGTGTGTGTGTGTGTGTGTGTGAGTGTGTGTGTGTGTGTGTGTGTGTATGTATGTGTATTTTGTGTGTAAAAATTGCAGCACGACTGTCATTGTTATGCTTACAGCTCCACGTAGATTATAGCCTTTGCTACATCCAGTATAGTGGTTAATTAATTTAGATTAACACAAGTTAATATTATTTGTTCCTACGTGTGTTCACCGTTATGGTTACAAAGAACATTAGTTCTTTGTAACTTAAC
>NC_142929.1:43851285-43853785 GCF_046866305.1 Octopus bimaculoides | reverse complement strand
ATTCCCGGAGTGTTTATTTAAATATAATTTATTAAATATATACATACATGCATACACACATACACACATCCACACACACGCATACACACATGTATATATATACATAAATATATATGCACACGCATATATATACACATATATATATACATACATACACACACGTGTATATGTATACATAAATATATATGCACACACACATATATATATATACATATATATATATACATGCATATACACACACATATGTACATATATATATATATTTATACATACATATATTTCTTTTCCCTTATGAATGTAACAAATTCTCTATCCCTCATTTATTTAATATAATTGTTAAATTATTTATCTTAATGCATCAGGTAACAGTAAGAGTTTCAATGTGTATTCCTCTATTGATATATTTCTAGATATTTATTTATTCACATAATGCCTATTTAATTATATTTATATGAAATTACTAGCTGTATATCTATTCCAATAATGCCTATTTAATTTTATTTATTTGAATTTATTAAACGTATATTTAATCCTATGTGGGCAACAAAATCCTCTTTCTCTTTAATTGTTGATTAATTTGTGCTTGAATGTAATGATCTGGAAAATTTTCTCAACGCATATGTCATACCTTTTGCTTCCATTCCTATAAGATTTTTGCCCTGCTCATTACTTTCCACTTCAGTGTATATTCCTTATTTTGCCCTGAATTTCCCAAATTAATCTACTTAATCTAGTGCTAATTTCTTTCCTCTTGTCTCTAAAAGTACTTTCATGGTTGGCTATCCTGCTTTTTAGATGATTTTCCGTGGAGCCTATATAGTAGTAATCCTGCCCCTCTGACGATACTTAACACCTATATATTATACTTTTTCTCTACAAAAATTTCTTAATGGACATTTATTTCTATTTTTATTGGAACAATCACATGTTTCATTTTCAAGACCTTTCGCTATTTCCTTATTACTAAAGATGACCCTTTCTTCCCCGTTTTCAGGGTTATTTTCTTTATGTTTATTTCTTGTGTTATGAGTCTTAGCTAATGAGTCAACTACACACACACACACACACACACACACACACACACACACACACACACACACACACACATTGATACATACATACATACATACATACATACATACATACATAATACATACGTACATACATACAAATGTCAATCTTTTCCGAATCACAAAAATCCATAATGATGATGCTAATTGCCTGTCTCCATAGCGTTATGATGGAAACACACCTCATCTATGAACGCAAATCTAAATACTTAAGAAGAAAAATAGAGAGAGAAATGGAAAGAGGCAGGTGAAAGAGTAATCAAAGACAGAAAAAAAAAGAAAAGGAAAGAACAAATCATACAATCCACACTTCCACCCAGCATGGAAAAATACTCGGTGTTGCCCAAAATGAAAATCAGTATAAAAGGACCAGAATTGTTCCGAATGAAGGTAAGTAGGTTTTGATGACGCCTATAGAGACAGAAACGTCTATCCACGATTTTCCTCTTATCACCAAACAGTAAGCCTATCTTTTCTGTAATTGTACGTCAATTTCAGAAAATACTTCATTCGTGAGATTGCCTATACTCTTTCCATATGGATCCGGTCTCAATTGTCATTTAGCACTTGTGACATAACCTCTAGAGGCAGAGATAATTTTGATAAATCAAGAATTTATGTTGATGATATCTTATAAACCAGTATTTGTCTGTGTTGTTCAATACATGCGACTGGTTGCTCTAAGTTATTTTTCGTAGCTCATTTTTCATAGTATAAGCAAATTACTTAGGCCATAAATGTGTACTATTCTTTGCATATATCCATATCCCTTGGCTTCTGAAGGTAGGGTAGGACAATAGTGCTGATGATGTCCTACTGAGGCGGGAACATGTGTACGCAACTGTCCTCTTATCACCAGACAATAAATCTGTCTTTTTCCTTAATAGCATGTTAACTTTGGAGAATTCTTGTTTCTTGCCAGATTATCTTCTTTTCTCATATGGAGTTAGTCTCAATTGCCTTTAACAATTATGACACAACCTGTAGAGGACTAGACAATTTTAATAAACATGAATTTAAGTTGTATGATATTTGATATACCTGTATTTGTCTATGTTATTAATACAATAGTGTTAGATTTCTCTTGAAATGTTATCCTTCTCGTGGAAACTAAAACCGTTTTCCTTTACGTTTATGTAAGCCTGGTGTCTAATACGCATTGCCATAGCTACATATTCGATACTTATAGGTTTATTTCGTAATTAAATTCCCTAAAGCACCCACGAGTAAGTAAATGCTAAAAACGTACATGTATACTTTACCCTAATATATATATATATATATATATATATATATATATATATATATGTGTGTGTGTATATATATCTTTATCTCTGACCTGTTTCAGTCATTAGACTGTGGCCATGCTGAGGCACCGCCCTGAAGGGTCCTTACTCGAAGAAATCGACTCCAGGACTTAAATTGTTTTA
>NC_142929.1:43808785-43846285 GCF_046866305.1 Octopus bimaculoides | reverse complement strand
CTCTCTTACATCCACCTTCCCTTTCCCCCTTCATCGTCAACACCCCCTCATAAGCTCATCCCACCACACCCCAACACACTCCTACTCTACCTTCCCACTTCACCCCATCCAATTCCTTACACCCACCACCCACCCCTACCCACATACCCCACCCTACCCACAGACCCCTACCTCTACCCCACCCTCAACCTAACCGACACTCCACCCATGCCTTCCCCACCTCCCAACACCCTCACATCACACCACACCAATACCCTCGCATCACACCAATACCCTCGCATCACACCAATACCCTCGCATCACACCACGCACACACTACAACTGACCAACTCCTTTCTCCCTTCCCCATTTTCACACTACATACGTCAAGATCACCAGCATTCTATCTCCCACAGACAGCCCCTCGGTCTTCGATCACCGTTTGTTATCTCCCCCTTTTCTTAGCTCTCCTGAAAAAATAATTTTAAACTTCCGGTCAGCCATTGTTATGATCAGCCATTATTATGATTGACCGTTGACTGAACACTATTCAATTTTTTTTCTCCGTGTTTTTCTCCTTGTCTCCGTATTCTTTCTGTTGAAGAGCGTAGCTCGAAACGTCAAAGACTTTCCGTATTCCCGAGCGTCATACTAATACATCCTTTTGTTATTTACACCACCTGTCCTCGTCTGTTGTTGTTTTTTCGTATATTCTCCCATATATATATATATATATATATGTTTCTCTCTCTCTCTCTCTCTCTCTCTCTCTATATATATATATATATATATATATATATATATATATATATCCATGTGTATATGTATATATATGTGTTTGTGTGCACATGTATGTATGCATGCAGGTATGTATGTATGTATGTATGTATGTATGTATGTAAGTACGTGTGTACATAAGTACTTATGTATCATTTGTAAATAATTACTACTACTACTACTACTACTACTTACAACAACAACAACAACAACAACAACAATAATAATAATAATTATAATAAAATGAATAATTTCAGCTTTAGCTGTATATTGTCGCACCCGGATTCATTGTCATATCTCAATTGCTAAAATTGTAAAGAACTACGTTATTTTTTCCGGGACTATAATATAGAAGTCGTTGGCCTAGATTAGACCACTACGTATATATATATATATATATTATACGTACATGCATACATACATACATACATACATACATACATAGCCATATATACAGCGAAAGTAAGCTCATACCTACTGTTATCTTGATAGTTATTAACACTTGGAAGTAATATAATATTTCAGAATTTCGTTTTATTTTTGTCCGTACACGTACGTAAGATTCTTTGTTGGGGATCTGAAATCGATATACTATAGTATATAAAAAAAGCAGGGATATCAACACTATATATATATATATATATATATATTCTTTTACTCTTTTTTTTTGTTTCAGTCATTTGACTGCGGCCATGTTGGAGCACCACCTTTAGCCGAACAAATCGACCCCAGGACTTAATCTTTGTCAGCCTAGTACTTATCATATCGTTATTTTGCCGAACCGCTAGGTTACGGTGACGTAAACACACCAACATCGGTTGTCAAGCGATGGTGGGGGGACAAACACAGACACACAAACACACACACACGCACACACACACACGCATATATATATATATATATATATATATATATATATATATATATATATATATATATATACAATGGCTTTGATCGCCCCGAAGCTATAGTAGAAGACACTTGCCCAAGGGGTCACGCAGTGGAACTGAACCTGAAACCATGTGGTTGGTAGGCAAACAGCACAACCACACCTGCACCTATATTATGTGTGTGTGTGTGTGTGCGTGTGTGTGCGTGTGTGTGTGTGTGTTTGTTTGTATGTATATATATCATCATCACCATCACGTAACATCAGTATTAATAGTGAAAGTATTAAATAGACATGTTATTGTTTCACTTTTGACACGTAATACTGAAATAGTGTATGAGTAAGAGATTGCTCCGAGGTGGCAATAGGTAAGAAGTTGAACATTTTAGCCCATGACACTGCGTGGACTCTGTGTAAAATTGGAATGAAATCGGTTGGGTAGTTCTCAAGTTTTAGTGATACATACATATAGACAGACGCACATTCTCAGTTTTATATATATATATATATATATATATATATATATATATATATATATATATATGTATGTATGTATATATATATATATATCAATTAGAAAATGGAGGATAATATGCTGAACCCAACGACTTGCACCAACCGAGCAGTATATTGGATAGATACTATCCCTTAGTGGGTTGAATCCTCAACCCCTAACTCTCTCGCATTATATATATATATATATATATATATATATATATATATATATATATACATGCATGCTTATATATACATATGTATGTATATATTATACCTGCCTACCTACACACATATATGCATGCATATAAGCACACACACACTCATACACACATACACACACGCACGCACACAAACACACACACATACAAACACACACACACACACATACATACACACACACGCATAAAGTTTTAGACGAGAGTGAAGAAGCCTCTTAGATGTTGTGTTTCAGAACTCGAAACCTTATTAAAAACCAACCAGAAACTGTCCCAAGGAACACCGTGTAAATTCTGAATTTAGGCTCAATGTTGATGTTGTAGTATATAGTTTCTTCCCGCAAAGTAAGCACGGCATGATGCCAATATAATGAATCTTCACGTTCAAGTTTCAGCATCAGGGGTCAATCGCACTGCAAAGCCGGCAGTTAAAATTGATCATGTTTAGGAAAGGGTTAAATCAACTAAAACAATCGCATATCATATATTGATGTTCTTAGATGCTTAGTGTCATATATAGTCAGCCTGACGAAAATCCAGAACGCGCACGCATACATAGGTGTGCAGGCACATACGTATATTTTGGAATCTGTGTTTTTTCACGAGCTTGCTTACCAACCACATAGTTCCGGGTTCAGTCCCACTGCGTGGCATCTTGGGCAAGTGTCTTCTACTATAGCCTCGGGCCGATTAAAGCCTTGTGAGTGGATTTGGTAGACGGAAACTGAAAGAAGCCCATCGTATATATGTATATATATATATATATATATATATATATATATGTGTGTGTGTATGTGTTTGTGTGTCTGTGTTTGTCCCCCTAGCATTGCTTGACAACCGATGCTGGTGTGTTTATGTCCCCGTCACTTAGCGGTTCGGCAAAAGAGACCGATAGAATAAGTACTAGGCATCCAAAGAATAAGTCCTAGGGTCGAATTGCTCGACTAAAGGCGGTGCTCCAGCATGGCCGCAGTCAAATGACTGAAACAAGTAAAAGAGTAAAGAGTAAAGAGTAAAATAGCCTGGATTTTGTATATATAATTCAACGAAGCAGAGCGTGGGGAAAGTAAATATTTTCATGAGGCAATACGATCACTATTACTTGAGACTCAACGCTCTCAACCAAAGGTTCACAGTGTATTACTTACCAATCCGAGCTGCCAATCGCTCACATTTCTTTATGTTACAACAATGAGTCAGTCCATCTTTAGAATTAGTCTCCCTCGTTTAGAATTAGTTTCCTTTTAGAATAACTCTCCCTCTTTTAGAATTAGTCTCCCTCTTCTAGAATTAGTCTCCCCAACTTCTCCCCTTTTGAGAATTAAACTCCGCTCAAAGTTTTAACATCTCTTACGTTTAGTGTTCAATTCCAATGCATCGTTCTTTTCCGTTTTCTGGTGCCAGAACGTGTAGTTTCAAATTGTTTGGGTTTTGGCACCTCAAACGTGTCGTACAATATCTCCATGGTGATTTCATCCCCCGCGACTATTTTTTCCGTGAGTCTTTTTTTAAATTGGTTAATATGTCTTCGATATTTTTGCCCTTACCAGGAATTCTTCCAATAAGTTTAATAATTACAATATTCTCCCAGCTTCCTTTACCATATCCATAGGTTTTAAAAATTACTTTGTCATCTAACTTGAAGAGTTTTGAAGTATTTTCGTTGTTCGTTTTTTGCATCTTCACTCGGTATCAGCTTATCAAAGACGGATCTGACCTTTGTAGAAGACATCAATTCTGCGGGTGACATTCCAGTCGGGGTATTCAGATTAGGTGCTACTTGGTACACTCTTAGAAATTGTTGAAGTGCAAGGTCGTCCATTACTTCATTGTTCGCCTTTTTCAACATCTTCTTGAAAATGTCAACAAAACGCTTCAGTTGACCTAGGATTATAGGGCGAAATGGTGACATGTTCGGTGACGAACATTTTGCAAACTTTTCTGAACTCGTCTGAAGTAAATTGAGTTCCATTATCAGACACAATGGTATCAAGAATATCATATCTGGCGAACAATTCGTGTTAAAAGCTTATTGTAACCGCAGATATCGACTTTTTACATTTATGCACTTCTGGCCACTTTGAAATACGGTCCATCACAACAAGGTACCCTTAAGCGGGCCGGCGTTATCAACATGCAGTCTGGACCATGGAATATCTGTTTTTGGCCACGGCTGCCATTTAGTGGTAGATGCTTTTGCAGCTAAGGCATACCTTCTGCATGCTTTCACTGATTCTTCAATGTCACGGTCCATTGTTGGCCAATATACATAACTTAACATTAACGATTTCATTCTCGAAATCCCTGGGTGCCCAATCTGAAATTCCTTTAATAATCGCTTTTGTAGTGTGGCTGGCACTACGACTCTTTGTGTATATATCGACACATTGTCACACATTGAGAAATGGTTCACATTTGTGTTGCGGATATTTTATCTCTTTTAGACTTCAGTATCTATTTCATTTTTTAATTAATTGATCGTTTTCCGATTTTAATTTCATGTCTTGTAAAATAACTGGCAGTTGAAAACTTCTACAGCGTAAAAATCTGTGAATTTTTTTTTATGGCAAAAGTAATCGCTAGAGCCTCTTTTTCAATTTGGCTGCAATTTTTCTCTGTTAATATCAGAGAACGTGAGGCATGAACCATCTGAAGCTACAACAATCTCCGCTGCAGGATCGAAGTGTGCTAACGACAAATCAGATGTTAATATTTTTTTAATTTTGTCAAACGCCCTTTGACAATTTTTGCAACCAATTCCACTTTACATTTTTTAAAGCAGATTATTCAGTAGAACCTCACCTTATGCATATTTGGAATATAATTTTGGTAATAATTTGCCAGTTCCCAAAAGCTTGTAAGGTCGCAATGTATGTCGGAAGTGACATATTTTTAATTGCGTCTGCCCTCGATGGATCTGGTCGATGTCCATTTCTGTCAATGATTTGTCCTAAATATCTTATTTTCGGTAAGAAAAATTCACACTTTACTTCACTCAAAGCAAAACCATAATCCCCAATTTTTTCGAACACATATTTTACGTTCTCTTCGTGTTGGTGCCAGGATTCACTTTTAATGAGTATATCATCAAGATATGGAATTCACAGTACGCTCGTGTACGTATACGCATACACACAGGTGCGCGCGCACACAGACTCATATGCGCACACGCACGCACACACACACACACACACACACACACACACACACACACACACACACACACACACACACACACACACACACACACACATATACTTGCTTACACAAACATAGATACCTCGCTAGATACACATGTAGACACGTGTGCTTCGTATTCGCTATCTAAAGTGGTTTGTGTAAATGGACATGTGACAGTTACTTTCACCAACGGTCAAACAAATTGAGGACCCACTGGAATATTTTGGAAGTAAAATATATCTTAAGTGTTCAAAAGTATATTTCTCCCATGTACCCTCTTTCCCGCCACCTACCTCACTTTTATTCTATCTTTCACTCCCACATATTCTTTCTTTCCCTTTTTATTTTCTTGTTTAATTGTTATTTTGTGCTGCCCGTATGGAGTGATTTGATAAAATACGATTTTCCTTCTTGTGGCATGTGTATAAACAGTGCTGTTATCTATGTAGTTGGGACATTTTTCTTTTCCCTATCGTTTATGAGGATGGTAGAGCGGTATGGTTGGGGATGGTTGTGATGATGGTGGTGGTGGTAGTGGTGGTGGCTGAGTCTTATCAACCTTACATGCCGGCCAGTTTAGGATTTGATTACCCATAATAATAATAATAATAATAATAATGATAATAATGACAATAACAATAACAATTTCAAATTTTAACAGGCCAGCATTTTCAGGGAGGGTTTAAGTCGATTACATCGACCCCAGTGTTTAACTGGTACTTATTTTATCGACCTCGAGAGGATTAAAGGTAAAGTCGACCTCGGCCGAATTTGAACTCTGAATGTGAAAACAGACGAAATACTGTTAAGTATTTTGCCCAGCGTGTTAACGATTCTGCTAGCTCGCTGCATGATGATGATGATAATAATAATAATAATAATGATGATGATGATGATGATGATGATGATGATGATGATGATGATGACGACGATGATGATGACGATGATGATGATGGTGATGATAATGATGATGATGATGATGATGGTGATGATGATGATGATGATGATGATGATGATGATGACGGTGATGATGATGATGGTGATGATGATGATGATAATAATGATGATGATGATGATGATGATAATGATGTCAATAATAATGGTTTTAAATTTTTGGCACAGGGCCAGCAATTTCGGGGGTGGAGGTAACCTGATTATTCTAATTATTATTATTATTTAGTACTAGTGGGGGATTAGAACAGCATTTTGGACGCACGGAAAGACTGCTTAGGGCTTCTATACAGCAGAAGTGGCTACAAAAGCCTCGAAAACCTGCTCAGAAACTTTAAGATGTGCGCTGTGCCCAATAAGGCTGCTTTTTGCAAGACATCCGTCTTGCATGGGATTTCCAGTTGCCTCAAGAAATCTTTAAGTTTCAATGGGATTGAGCCCAACGCTCCTATCATCCCTGGTATCGGTTTTACATTACCCTCTCGCATTGCATAGTCTTGCCATTTCCATTTTCAATTCGGAGTACTTGGTGCTTTTTTCAACCGCTTTACTCACAACATTCATGTCATTTGGTATGGCTACATCAACGATCTGACAGTATTTATCGCTCTTATTCAATATCACATTATCCAGCCGACGGTGTTCGATCACACGATCCGCCTGAAAATCACAGTCTCAGAGTATCGTTACTTTTCCATCATAAGACATAAGAGCCAATAAAGATACACACACGCTTTACCGTGGCGGCGCTTGTATTATTTTTGTGCAAGGTTCTTACATCCAATTACCAAGTGGGTCACATTTTCCACACCCTTCACACAGAGTCTGCATTTATGGGTGTTAGAAGTTTTATAGATGTATACTTCGCTGAGTTGGTAGCGAGAGTCTGGTCTTGTGCAGCAATGATCAGGCTTTCGATGGTACGCTTCAAATCACCTCGCTCAAGCAATGCCCACGATGCTGTATTGTCCTTAACATCCTGTGTATTCCTTTCAAACTGTCCATGTATTCTCATTTCAAGAAGGTCTTCTTTTCTCTTCTCCACAGCTCCTTGGTTAAACTCTTCCTTGCTCATCATTTCATCTGCATTTACACCATTATCTTTCGCGGCATATTGCAGCAGGTCTTCATCACTATTTATCAAATACTCGGCAAGCGTTCTCATTTTACTCCTTATACAATAGTCTATACCAATTAATCCTCAGTTACCATTCTTTTTTTTTAATATAAATTCCGTTTACGTTTGCATTAGGGTGTAGCGCCCCATGCAGCGTCATCAACTTTCTCGTTCTTCTATCCAGTATTGATGTTTCCTCCTTAGTCCATTTGGGGATGCATGCACTGTATCTGACCACCGCAACTGCCCAAATATTCATTGCAGTAATCAAATTTTTGGCATTCAGGTTGAATTTTAACACCATCTTCACCCTTTTTTGAAGGGGCATGCAACAAAGGGGCATGCAACATCAACTATATAGCATATGTAGTGCACCTTGCCCACCACCACAAGGTCAGTCTGTTATGCTCTTGTACTTGATCTGGGAAATCCCAGAGGATTTTGCTACTCTCCGACTCCGCCACTCTCTGGGGATTGTGTTCATACCACGTCTTGCCTCTCTCAAGCCCCCACTTTTCGCACTTGCACAATCCTAAAGTTGACCCTCCAGTTCGTGACCAAAGCTTGGTCTTGCGCTGCCAGTATAGTGCTCTCGGTCTTTTTTTTTTTTTTTTTTTAGTGTTCCTTTCATCAGCCAATCCCACCTATTTTTACCAACAGCTTCTGTTGTGACTACATGGAATTGATTGTGTAGTCCCATCTTGCATAATTCTTATTCATGCTCTTTGTTTTTTTCTTTTTTCTCTGCTTTCAATACTCTCTCATTCCCAACTGTCGCTATCAAGGTTTTCCTACTTTGGGTTAGGTATCTCATTAAGCTCTCGAGTTCGATACGCACGCAGTCTTCCACACTTATCAGTCCTCTTCCTCTATTTGCTCTCTTCATGTATAGGCGATCAGTGTCAGCACGTAGATATTATTATTATTATTATTATTATTATTATTATTATTATCATTGTTATCCTCCTCCTCCTCCTCCTCCTCCTCCTCATCATCATCATCATCATTTATTATTATCAAGGCGGCGAGCTGACAGAATCGTTCGCATGCCGGACGAAATGCACAGCGGTATTCCGCCGAGGTCGACTTTGCCTTTCATTCTTTTAGGGTCGATAAATTAAGTACCCTTGAGACACTGGGGTTGATGTAATCGATTCATTCCCTCCCCCAAAATGGTTATCCTTGTAGCAAAATTTGAAACCATTATTATTGTTGTTGTTGTTGGTGGTGGTGGTTTGAGACGAACAAACATGTTTCGTCTGGCATTCTTAAATACATGCAAACAAATCGAGTAATTTTGTTTCTATGCTACAAAGAAAAACAAATTGGTATAAACAACGGTATCGAAACACTCAAATGCACCTGTGACACAAAACTAAAACACACATTACTATATACTAAATAATTACAAAGAAGGATAAAATTACAAACGATCGTTAGTAATGGCAGAATTTTGTATATTTGAGCCAGAAAAAGAGCCTCTACCTTGTCTCTCGACCAGCAAGAAATAGCAGCCACATTTTCTCCATATTATACATGGAAAAATATAAGAAAAGAAAATTAAGCGCAAATCATTTCCCAAACCTTAAAATACATAAACAGCTATTCGATAGAAGCAGATTCAATCCTCAACGAAGCTTGTCTTACAATTTCTTTACATCTAAGTTACTTTATAGACATATTACACCGATCCTGCTACTTAACAGGTACCTAATTTTATTAACACCGGAAGGATGAATGGCAAAGGTTATCAAGGTATGATTTGAAATTAGAACCTAATGGCTCGTAACTAAATACTGCAGTTACTTTCACGTCACCTTTAAATTCTGCAAATCCACCACCCAACTCCTATTTTACCCACAGCCACCACCATCTAGAAAGACTGCGTATAAAATTAAAAATAAATAAAAAGACAAAATAAAAGATAAAATGAAAATATAAGTCAATTACAGTAAAATCTGTGCAACAGTGTGCAACATTTCAAAGTAAGTATTCCTTATATAAAACGATACTACAGTTTTGATCCTTGCCAAAAAGGCCAAGAAGGGATTTTTCTTAAGTAAAACGATAGAGGTAGCTCGAGAATATTGCCAAAGATTGGCTTGAGATAATATGTGATATGTCTTGGCTTAATCTTTAAGGTCTTTAATCTTGAAACCTATTTATTAAAAGTATTTAGCTTGCTGTGTAGATTTTAATGTTTTTAATGATTTTATCAGTCTTTAACAGCTTTTGTTGGTTTTTAGCATTTACTTCTAGAACAAAATCTGTTTACATTGAGTCCTATATATATCTTGGCCTATTACAGCCAATCGTGTCTTCTAGGCCCACATCCTAGATCTGCGTTTGTAATTCTATATGAAAGATATTTCTATTTTGCAGTGCACCGCTTCATGTTGCTGCGTGGATTTTATCATTATCGTTTTATTTTTTTTTTGTGAAATTAGGAGAGAAAAGACGAAAGTAAGATAAAGGAAACAGCACCAAATATTTAAGAATACAATATAACATCAAATAGACAACAAGAGAAAAGCAGAGAATTTCTAAAGATTTAATTCTTGTTTTAGTAAAACAATCAGTTCGAACAAGAAAACCTCTTGAAAATTTTTCAGTATCATTGTTATGAAACCAGAGAAGACAGGGAGCTGGCAGAATCATTATCACGCTGGGCAAAATGCTTAGCAGCATTTCGTCCGTCTTCACGTTCTATCCGCCGAGGTCGACTTTTCATCCTTTCGGAGTCGAACGAATAAGAACCAGTTGAGCACTAGGGTCAATGTAATCGACTAGCTCCCTCCCACCCTCAGAATTTCAGGCCTTGTAGAAAGGATTATTATAAAACCAGAGTCAAATACTGCATTCGCTTACAAAGGGAAGGAAAGCTAAAAATAAATAAATAAATAAATACCAGTTTTTGACAATACGAAGAAAAAACCTCAGAATTACAGATTGATTGTAACGCGCATTTCGGCTTATTATCAGGTAAACAAAAAGTAGTGACAAGTGTTTTTCTTTTATGCTTTAGAGATCCACTATTGGTAAATTAAGTCATAACTGAATATAGGAAAACATTTACTTGGAAAAACTATAAAAAGAAATCAGTCGATAATATTACACTAAGATATGTTGCAGTACGGGTAATTTAACTGCTATTAGATACATTGTAATAAGGAAAGCAATTACCTATCTGTAAAAAAAAAATCCTCATTAACCGAATAATGTTCCAGCATCACATCCGTTCTTCTCCATTCCTCTGTTTGATCTTAACATCTCAACCTCCTATGTTAAACCATAGCAGTTGTGATCAAATGTCATCCACTTATGCACAGCTAACTTTAAAAATATCTTATCAAAGATGATAACCAGTTAGTCAACTTGTAATGAATAGCACAGAGTTTTAGCAAGGATAACTGTATGAAACTTACAACAGAAAAATGTGCAAAGGCTACACTCAAGAGATGAAAGCTTATGAAGAAATATAATGTATGTGAAGTTAGGATTTTAGAAAACTAACAACCCTACAAGTATCTAAGAATCAATTAACTCAACGTGACACAATATTTCAGAATGAAAAAGAAAAGCAAGCAAGAATATTACTGACAGTGTCGACTGGTACACATGACAGAGATAAGTTCCAAGAAAAGCAGAACAAAATTCTAAGAAAAACAGAAGTGAATGCCAAGAGAAAAAGACGTAATACGTAAACGCATAATGTTAATGCAATCGTTTAAATGATTTGACTTTGATATAATTATAAAAAAAAATTGTGAGAAACAGGAAAAAAACAAGAAAATGAATGGCTGTGTTTAGAACACACCATCTCTACCAAAGAGGAAGATCCAAAGTGGTCACTCGACGTGCTAAAAATAACAGCTAAATTTACCTCATAATAAAATCTGAAATTGAGATGAACTAGTCATTTCGGATGTTGGCACACTGGATTAAACAAAAATGACAAAAGCAACAGTAAGAACGCTGACAGATCATATTTAGCTGGACAGAAGGCGTGAAGTCACTAATACTGTAATAATCACTAAAAAGATATATCTCTTGTAGGTTTTAATAAATACATAGGAGGAAATACAGTATATTAACACAAAAGATTAAGAAGCACGCTAAATATAAGAAATTAATGTCTAATTCAAAGAGACTGATAAATTTTAATAACGAAGCTGGGATTCGAAAGAAGTTACTACGTAACTAACGCCAATTGCTGCAGATGCATCTGGGAATATCTATACTATTATACAGAAAGCTGCTTATCAGTTAGTTAAGAGTATGTAACTTTTAGTAAAAGAAAGCAATTATTAGTCCACCCTATCTAAAAAGTCTTCTTAGTTCCATTTTTAATGAATATTTAATAAAATGTTTTTACTATTTTTATCAATGTGTGGTTTTATTATTGAAGGTTTGAACCTCATGATTCAGTCACAAGACAAATCTTTATTCACTGTGACGTCTTACATTGCAAAATAACGCCTTTTAAGTATCTGGTTATACTTCGACGTAACTACAGAAGTGTTCCGCGGCACGAATTTTTTTCTTTCATAACTTTCTAAAAAGTGGATATTTTTCATGTAATTTTCAACAAATACGTTTCAGACTATGCAGATTACGATTATATCGGAATTTAGTGTTGAAAAAAAAAAAAAAAAATTACTGGAGTGCATGGAATGATATTTCACGCATCTCGACTTTGTTTCCTCATTAAAAAAAAAAAAAACTTGAGAACTATTCCATCCTTTACTGAAAATTCTCCGAAAGAAATCTTTGTAGAAAAGTGAGTACAATACTAACATTAATTATTAAATACGTATTTTTATTAATTATTTTACTACACCAAGCAAGCAGAATCGTTAGCACACCAGGCAAAATGTTTACTGGCATTTCATCCGTCTTTACTTTCTGAGTTCAAACTCCGCCATGGTCAATTTTGCTTTTTCATCTTTTCAAGGTCGATAAAATAAGAACCAGTTGAATACCTGGCTCGATGCAATCGACTTACCTCCTCCCCTAAAATTACTGGCCTTGTGCCAAATTTTGAAACCATTAATTTATCGCAGTCTTAATATCTCTATTTTAAACCTACCCAAGATCATATGAGGAAGCAAACTCGAGATGCGTGAAATAACCGCCCCTACCACCTGAAAAATATTTGTAGAAAATATGAGGTAAGAAAGTCTTGATGTGTGAATTATCCGAAATTTCTCAACACCATCTGAAAGGTATTTGTATAAAATTTTATAAAAAAATATCTATTTCCCAGAAAGTTATTAGGAAACAAAGTTGGGGTGGAGGCACATTTCTGTAGTTATTCCAAAATTTTATATACTGAGCGGGTGAATACAGTTATAATATTTACTGAGCGAGTGAGTACAATTTATTTACTGAGCGAGCGAGAACAGTTACAGGATACAAAGGAAAATTCAACGAAACATAGTAATACTAAATAAATTGGGAATCAAATGCATAAATATAATTTTGCGATTAGCAGAAAACCACTACTAGTGTAATCAGAGTAAAATACTTATTGATTTTGTAGCAAATCTTTATAAATGTTTCCTTCGTTATTTGTTTTGAATAAAATCTCAGCAATAATACAGGTTACATAGTCATAGTTGTGCTTGTATTAGGCGGAAGCTTTGATGGGAATGTTCTCGACTATGATGGAAGAGGACCATTATATGTACATATATATGTACATATATATATATATATATATTATATATATATATATATATATATATATGAATGAAAGTAAATATGTGTGTGTGTAAGTATGTATGTATGTATGTATGTTACTGTGGTTTGTACCCTGTGCATTTTACGTAGTGTGATATACACGTGTGCAAGTGTATATATATCTCACTCCTTTTCTGTATATATATGTCTATTCTGTTATTCAACTTTCGTTACACGATGCCAAGGAATTACTAACATGGGAATAGCCGGAGGAGTAAGTTCTGGTGAGAAAAAAAAAATTTAGTTACACGACAGGGTGACGAAGTTTCGGTGCCATCTGTCTGTCAGTATTTGCCTTATCTTTACTTGACGGCAAGAGCTGCCCTAAAAAACATACTGCAGAGAGAATCTTGTCACAAAATCCAATGTTTACACCCTATCACTGCCAAATAGCCCATATTTCGTCCACTACACCGGCTTCTAGCTTTTATATTAATCTCTTGCATATTTTCTTATTTGATTTTGTGAAATTCGTGCATGAAGTATATATACATACACACACACACACACACACACACACATGTGTATATGTGTGTGTGTGTGTGTGTGTGTGTGTGTGTGTGTGTGTGTGTGTGTGTTGATAGCGAAATGCTTGACAGCGAGTTCGAAGTTTGTAAAAATTTATAAATACGGTACTCCGCTAAAAAGTTCTGAGTGATCCTTCAGTTTAGAGTTCAACTGTTTTTTGTATATAATTTTATATAAAAAGAAAGCTTCCCCCCCACTCACATGTATGTGTATATGTATATATATATATATATATATATATATATATATATTACACATATTTTTACATACATATATCCAATCATGCACACACACTCATATGTATGCATATAATAGCTGAATCACAGTCAATTAAAAAAGGCCATTGCTGTGAAGCTTAAATGGATATGATTATATTTCGTTATTCTCTTCGCACAAAGGAAAATAAAGAAGAATGCCCTGGCATGTTTCACTGTTCATTGATAGTCCATCTTTCTGTACATGAAGAGAATTCATACGAAAAAGTGCTATTTATAAGAAATACAAGCCAAAACTTAAAGGTAATAGCAAAACTAATTTACCAACTGAACGACCATTAGCGACACGATTAAAATATTTAACACTGTCTTAAGTACAAACACACGATGTGTTACGCGTGAACACATAGTACAATTAAACAGAACAAATAACGAAAATGAACTTCCTTGGTATTATACTCTGTATATCATTCACATGACCAAAACCTATAAACTGAAGTTCTCTTTGTCTTTCTCTCGTGAATGTGCTGTAGACGCCTTCAACTTCTGGAAGTCACCCAGCACCACTATTAAGAGTAATTTACCAACTATCGCAACGAGACAGTCTCTAGGCAGTTTCTCACTAGCAAAAAAATAGTAACCAAATACACCTTAAATAATTAAAGATTTATTGGATAATGTAGTCCCAGATATATAAAAAAGAAAACGGCATTGTAGATCCTTGGTTTACTCGATCAGGACTAATTTAGGGTTACGCAACAACTGTAAGACCATCAACGAGGCAATGAATATTGCAAAATCCTTTCAGCTTCCTAATTGCCATATAGCATCTTGATTTCTTCTTAAAAAGATTTCCAGAAACATTTCAGAAATCTTTGGTTCCTATACTAAAGTGAACCCTCTTCAAGATCCTCCCACTCTACTACATTTATCTTACTGCGGTGTTCATGCTTTGTTGTTGTTGGCACTCCGTCGGTTACGACGACGAGGGTTCCAGTTGATCCGATCAACGGAACAGCCTGCTCGTGAAATTAACGTGCAAGTGGCTGAGCACTCCACAGACACGTGTACCCTTAACGTAGTTCTCAGGGATATTCAGCGTGACACAGTGTGACAAGGCTGACCCTTTGAATTACAGGCACAACAGAAACAGGAAGTAAGAGTGAGAGAAAGTTGTGGTGAAAGAGTACAGCAGGGTTCGCCACCATCCCCTGCCGGAGCCTCGTGGAGCTTTAGGTGTTTTCGCTCAATAAACACTCACAACGCCCGGTCTGGGAATCGAAACCGCGATCCTATGACCGCGAGTCCGCTGCCCTAACCACTGGGCCATTGCGCCTCCATGTGGTGTTCATGCAACAACCCTAAAAAAGAGAGGTCACGACAGTGTTTCTAGAATCATTTTAAAGCGTTCATTTCATATCTAGCTTCCCCTTATTGTCAAACTCTATAATTTGTCCTTATCTCTAGAAGTTCTGATCAAACTATTGAAACACGCTACATTAAGTCCCATTTCTATGTAGGGTACTTTCTTTGATCCTATCCACTTTCTCTTTAACGTTCTCTCTATCAAAGTCTCAAATATGGTAGAAACACATTCAGTTTTTCTATCTCTTCAGTAACCACTTGTACAGTTTCCGTTCTCTCAGATTTACTCCTGTCTTACACTTATGCATCACGCTCCATTTCTTTCGATCGTCATAGCTTTACTGAAAGTAATGCAGTTACAAATACCATGTCTAGTACAATAATCTACCCGCTAACCTGCAGTCTATTTGGCTACTTTCGATCTTCATTTCTTAGATCGAAGACAACTTACTATCAGCAGCATATACGAAGTACTCTCTGCCACTCATACCTTATCTATTCTAGTGTGCCTTAAGATTCTGTTCACAAAAAAACAACAACAACAATACTTATAGTTATTCGTTGGTAAGTGTTATTACTATTCTTTATTCATTAACCTTAAGTTATTACTATTCTTTATTCATTAACCAACGCCACTTACACTCAAACTGGACATATCACGTTAGACCTGTAATGACTTCATAAAGAGATATCTTGAAAATAACTAACAGGAACATGCAGCTTAATCGCTTTTAACAATACAAAGATACAGTTGCTACACACATCTCTTGTTCAGGCGAAATAGCTAAAAAGAGAGGGATGAGGGTCAGTAAGATGACCTGGCATGGCAGTTCTACTTCAAGTCAGATTTGCTATATGCTTTAAACTTGATATCACTCAAGAAGCTAAAATGCCAACATAATTTTATCTTGTCAACGAGTTTGCTCTGGGATATTATCATTATACCCTATTCTTGTATGACCTGGTGTGTGTATGTTTGTGTGTGTGTGTGTGTGTGTGTGTGTGTGTGTGTGTGTGTGCGTGCGTGTGCGCGCGCGCGAGCGTGTGTGCGTGTGTGTAAGTACATATGCTTGCATGTACTTATATATATGTCTTTATCTTTTACCTTTTACTTATTTCAGTCACTTGACTGCGGCCATGCTTGGGCACCGCCTTGAATTTTTAGTCGAATGAATCGACCCCAGTACTTTTTTTCATTTTTTCCTTTTTAAGAAGTGGTACTTATTCTATCGGTTTCTTTTGCCGAACCGCTAAGTTATGGAGACACAAGCACAACAACGTCGGTTGTCAAGCGGTGATGGGGGTTTAAACACACACACACACACCCACACACACATACACACACACACACACACAAACACACACAGACACACACACACACACACAAACACACACACACACACTCAAACACACACACACACACTCACACACACATATATATACGACGGGCTTCTTTCAGTTTCCGTCTACCAAATCCACTCACAAGGCTGTGGTCCACCCGAGGCTATAATAGAAGGCACTTCCCCAAGGTACCACGCAGTGGGACTGAACCCGGGACCATGTGGTTGGGAAGCAAGCTTCTTTATTTTTACATAGAGAAAGAAAGAAGCTGCGGACTGGACTCAGACATAATGTCATATGAGATGAAAAGTGAAAATGATGATTAATGGGGGAAACAGACAACGCCCGCCAATTGTTCGTTTCCCGAAAACATTGTTCTCTTATTTATCATACATGAGGCAATAAACCTCTTACAGTTGTTCATAATTGTTCATTAAAACACAAAAATGAGGCACTACGTCTCGTACCTTGGTTAAAAACAGAATGAGGTTTCAAACCTCTTATCAGTTCTCAACATCGAGGCTTTCCAACCTCTTACCCACAGTCCTCTTCAAATTCAGTATCGCTTGTGACCCCGTACCCTGCCATTTCCCACACCTCACTCAAGCACAAAGCGAGTGACGTGTCGAGGCCGCCCGGTCACAAGCGATATTCCTCATTGAGCTTCTTCAGCCTTTGCAACACGGGAAACGATATGACCTCCACAGCTATCTGCAGAGGCCATTCGGGATCCCGTGAGCAGGCCAGAATTGCTCCCTCTTGGTGCTTCTCCAACACTTCCTCCGTGACCGGAAGATCCGCCTCCCCTCTCTCATCCCTAGGATCCTTCGGTGAGTACCCATTGTTGCTCACCCTTTTCCTCTTGCGGCCCTTCTTTGAGGAGTCCTCCTCCTCCTCGACCGCCTCCGTTCCCTCTTCTACAGAGGTCTGAACCAACTGCTCCAGGACCTTGCTTTGGTCCTGGGAGCAGTTCTTTTTTATATGGCCAAGTTCCAGACACCGGTGACACTTGGGGGGGGGGGACCCTCAAGAATCACCGGGTATCTGCACCCAGCCATAGTTAAAAAGTCTGGAAAGACTAAATCAATTACTGATTGGGTCTGCAGGGTCAAAATAACTTTTGACCCGACCCAATCAGCCACTATAACAATTTAACATTAAAGAAATTGGTGCCGCTGCCACCCACACCCCGGCGGATAGTGTCCTCTATCCAGCCTGGTTTTAAATTCGGTGGCAATCCGCAAACCCAAGCCCGCGTCAGTTTCTTCCTACAGTACGTGGGAAGAAACAAAATTTTATTGCCCTCCAGGGGCTGGCTCGCAAAAATGCGAGCCTCCACCGTGGTGTCAAATAGCAACCAAATCGTTGCATATAAGACACTCCGGGCAATAAACTTCACAGTTGGTAGATAGTCCTTCAACTCTTCTTCTATTACTTCTTTGGAGAACACGGCGATGGCGTCGAGAACCTTCGAATATGTTCTCAACACCACCGTCTTCTCCTCTTGCTGTTTAAGCCACTCTTTGGGTGGGATAATCACCCACTCCAAGACATTCTTTTTCGCCATGCTTTTTTAAAAAAATTCTCTTAATAGTTCAACAAAAATTATGAAAAGTAAAGAATTAAAAACAAAATCCCGCTCCCACCCCAAAAAAAGCAGTTAGAAAGAAGACAAGAGAAAAACATAAAAACAAAAGATAATAAGAAATGAAAAAAAAAATACAGTTTAGCACGACGACAGTTCTTTGCCCTGTGATAGTTCAAATCACTGCAACAGCTTCTTCAAAAAATTAAATTCAGGCCAACCGGTACTCCTGGCCCTTGTAGTTTCCAAAAAGGTACTCCAGTTGAGTCGGGTACACAGAAGCAGGAACAAAAAATAATTTACCATTAGATGGTAAATACACAATAAAGAATATTTTTTTTCACAGAAGCAAAAAAAAAAAAAAAAAAAATTCCACAGTTTATGGCGGCAGAGGATCCGCCCACCAAAATATTTAGCTTAAAAGTGAACAATTTTGCCCAACTGTAGGCAGACCAGAGTCCAGAATCCAGTGAGGATTTCTTGTTTGTACAAAAAATAATACAGCAAACAACAACCCCCCACTGGACCCAATAAACAAAAGTCTTACCTTACAGCTGAGCTTTTTCAATCAATATTTCGCCAGCTGTGCACCATCGTGGCGACTTCTGCAGTGTAAGAACACTGACACAACCGGATGCGGGAGAAAGCTTCTTACCACACAGCCACGCCTGCGCCTATTGTCTTTATGTATATCATTTTTATTTATTTAGTTACTCAAGGTAGAAGACCAGACCAACGTCCGATTTATCATAGCCCACAAGAGTGGAGAATGCTTTTCTACTCTAGGCACAAGGCCCGAAATTTTGGAGGGAGGGGGCCAGTCGATTAGTTCGATCCCAGTACGCAACTGGCATTTAATTTATCGCCCCAGAAAGGATGAAAGGCGAAGTCAAAAGAATTGAGATGATTGTTTTAAAGTTGATGCAGCGAATAAAACATTGTACCAGTTGCAGGTTAATGTTTAGTGTTAGTGGTAGGATAAATTAGAGCTAAGAGATAAGTGCAGACTAACATACTAATAGAATGAGCTGCTTATAACTAAATTTTAGTTATGCTTATAATGAAAAGAAAAGTCGTTAGTGCTAATAACAACTCTTATCAAAAAATGCAAGGCGGGCAACACCGAAACTAAAATTGATTGAAATTTAAATGGAGTTAACAGTAGAGAGTGACAACAGTGGTTTTGTTTGGGTTTAATTAGCTCTTCCAACAAAGCATATTTTTATCCGTACTTAGAATTAACGCTATACATATTTGAACATTAGACATCAAGCACTTACAGTCTTCTGTCAGTTGAGCAATGTATCTTGTGCCGATGCAACGCCTACCACTATATTCCATAAACCAGAGGTTTCCAACTACCGGGCCACTGACCAGAACTGGGCCGTAAATCATTTGATACCAGGCTGCACAGAAAAAAACTAATTTTAAAATTTTGTTTCTATTTCAATGATTATCACAGTCCGCAGGAAATTTGCCCATTTTATGTGTATATGTGTGTGTGTGTGTGTTATATATGTAATAATTAAATTATATATTATGCACTTTATTATTTTTTGTAATGCACGTGATTCCCCGGTCCGTGGAAAAGTTGTCTTTCATGAAACAGGTCCGTGGTGCAAAAAAGATTGGCGGGAGGGGGGGGGGGCTGTTGCTATAAAGGGTTAGTAGTTGGCGAGCGGTAACGTTGTTGTCGGCAAAAGTCAACTTAGACTGAAAACAGTGCGTAGTGGGACTGTACGTCGGGCATCCTGACTGCAAGGCAAGCTTCGAAACTATTTGGTTATTCCTGCATCCCTCAGATTCCACCACCATTCTTACAACTTCATACACAACAAAAACAACACTGACAACAATAACAATAATATTTTTTTAATGTAAATATGTTTCTTTTTCAAAAAAGAAAAAGAGAAGAATGGGAGAATGCAAACAGTTTGTTTGTGTATATTTGTTGCTATATATTGACAACTCTCCTGATATTTACTTTGTTGACAAAGTATACATTCTTTTGAAAGATTGTTCAACTTCTACATGTATTACTGGGAATGTAAGGAGAGCGGGAAGAGGAAAGAGGCCTTGTACGTCGAGTAAATTTTATAAAGCTTTAGTGAATGGCTGGAATGACGAGGTTAACTGTATTGTCTATCCAGTTATGTTTCGTTAGTAGGGACTAAAGTTGACATAGATTATGATATCAGGGTGTTCTGATTCTCATATAGATATTATTCATAGTTTATTATTTTCACAATTTCATATTTTAGGATTAAGAAATTATATGAAGCGTAGTTCGTTTTTGGTATAATCTAACTCTCCATGGTTTACAGTTCTTCCTTCAGTGATGTTTTCATTAGCCTCTTCCATTCACGGCAGTGTTTCTGTTTTAATTTCCTTAGTGTTGCCGATTGGGATATTGAAATTGTTATCAGCGTCTTGTAACTGTCTAAGATAAGGTATGGCATTGTTCTCAATATTTCAAATAATCAAAGCAGTGAACTGGCAGAGTCGTTAGCAGGCCGGGCAAAATGCTTAGCGGCATTTCGTCCGTCTTTACGTTCTGGGTTCAAATTCCGCCGGGGTTGACTTTACCTTTCACCCTTTCAAGGATCGATAAAATAAATACCAGTTGAGTATTGGGGTCCATTTAATTGTCTTAGTCTCTCCCACGAAATTGCTGGCCTTGCGCCAAAATTGAAACCAATATTTCGAATGATCAAAGCGGCAAGCTGACAGAATCTTTAGCACGCTGGGAAAAATGCTTAGTGGCATTTCGTCTGTCCGTACGTTCTGAGTTCAAATGCCGCCGAGGTCAACATTGCCGTTCATTCTTTCGTGGTCGATAAAGTAAGTACCAGTTCAGCACTGGGGTTTTTGTAATCGACTTAGTCCCTTCTCCAAAAACTGCTGGTCTGGTACCAAAATTTGAAGCCAATATTTCAAATAATCTTAACTGGGTTGCATTTAGATCTAGCTTAACTTTGCTTGCAAATAAAGATTTAAGATTTCATAAACAATGCAGATGTAATGAAGAAGTCTAACGTCATTTTTGAAATAACACAGAGGAAATTTTAAATAATCTACAGAAACACTTTTAAAATAGTTTTCAAAAGTGTAGCTAGACCTCAAGTATGGTAATATTATATGAGGACCGCACTTTATTAAGGATCGGATTCTTGTAAAAGAAATCTATACAGGAAGGCCGCCAAATTAGTTGCGATATTATAGAACAACTCGAAAACAGTGCATGACTTTTATTCTCTGTCCCAATTGCACCGAATTACTGTTTTTACTTGTGTGTTCCACCAATATTCTTTATTTTTAAAAATGTGAATACATGCTGGTTCTGACATGCTTTTGGCGTTTACGTCCAGGGAGGGAAAGGTGATGGTGGGTGAAATGTGTAATTTTTTTTCTCCGTTACTTCGCCCGTCTGTAACCATTTCACGTAATTATCTGAAAGGAAAAGCGAAGAGCGAAAGAAAAAGGAAAAAGAAAAAGAGGGTAAGGCGAAGAGTGAAAGAGAAATAGGGCAAGTGCTGTGTAATAAGCCTACAAAATTGTGCATAAAGTAAATAAAGTATATATATAAAAGTGTATTAAGTAATCATTGTATTCCAATTTCCTTCACCTTTCAATGATCAGCAGATGAGCGACTATCTTTTGATACAGACACAGCACAGGTTACGCTTTCAGGTTTTTTTAGATAAAGTTTTCAGAAATGACCCAATAAGTTTACCATTAATTCCATAAAATATTTAACTTATTGAAAAAAAAAAAAAACCGTCACAACAAACAGAAAGACAAACTCAATAGCGATCATATCACAAAAATCCGAACGTTATCATCACTAACCATCTCTAATTTATTATTTTTTCATATTAACCAGTTAGAGACTTTCACGCATTGTCAATTGGTGGGCGGTTAAATCGCTTTCCGCATTAACGGTAATAAAAATTTGAGCCGATATACCTTCCCGCGTTCACAGGGTGACTTCACTTACACGTTAATTCAGTCGATCAAACAACTGAATCCTTTTCGTCAAATGACGGAGATCCACCACCACTACCACTACCAAAACCACCACCACCACCACCATCACCACCATTACCACCACCGCCACCACTAAAACTACCACCACTACAACCATCCACTACCACTATTTAGTGTGTGTGGGACAGATACACTTTCGCAGTGTTTCTATTTCACAGCTCCTATATTGTTTGCAAACACTCTAAACTGCATTCAAACACTTAATATTTATTTTACCGTATAATTTTCAAACTCAACATATCATAGTGTACATATTCTGCCTTTGATATCGATCTTTCTTCCCGCTGGTCTATTGGTCGGTAGGTAAGTAGGTCGGTCCTTTCCAATGGCTTCATCTTAGCTTATTTTGTCATTACCTCACTGATTGTACCACTTCTACACCTTAAGCCTATCTCGTTATTTCGTTGAGAAGACAACGCCCAATGTCTGTTCAGACAGTACATAATATGTATTAAAGTAAGTAGGATATAGTAAAAAATATTAAAGAAAGAAAGCGTCTACCGGAAGCGGCATTATTCTTATGGCCCGAAAGGTGACGTTTATTTGCTCGCCTAGCGTCGTATTATGATAGACTGTTTAAATAGTGCCCCGATATGTAGACCTGCGGCGGCTGGGAATTTGTAGCTATATTTGTGTGTATAAGTGCGTATTTAATTATTCATGCATATTATGGATATGTATGTGTCTGTGTGGGTTTTTCTGAAGGTTCAATCGTAGATACATTACTGTTATATATATATATATATATATATATATATATATATAATTGTATGTGCGTATCTATCTATCTATCTATCTATCTATCTATCTATCTATCTATCTATCTATTCAAACATATATACTTACATACATACATACATACACACACACTCACACACAAGCACACACACACAAACACACACATATATATATATGTTTATTTATTTTATTTATATGTACACATACAGATTTGAATAACTTTCTGTTTTTATCTCCTAACGCACGCACCGCATATACATGCGCGGGTACTCACGCAAGCACACACACACGCACACATTCACACACACACACACAAGCACACACACATACGCGCGCGCGCACACATACACACACGCACGCACGCACGCACACACACACGCGTTTATTCCAGCTCTGTATGCGTGTTCACTTCCCTTTTGCTAATCCATCTTTTCTTCTCCAGCATGGAGGCGTGGAGAGAAATACATAGATAAGGGAGAGAGAGTGTGTGTGAGAGGGAGAGAGAGAGACAGAGACAGAGATAGCGACAGACAGACAGGCAGACAAAGGGAAAGAGAAAGAATAAGAGAGAGTGTGAAAGATGGGACTTTATTTATTTATTTATTTATTTATTTATCCCAGTGGCCCCTATTGAATAAGCCACTGGTGTGTAAGTCCTGAACATCCGTTTCATTCACAATACTTTTTTTTACCTTAGCTTTCCTTTATAAACATTTTTCTTCTTTTTTATTTTTCCGGCTGTTACTGAAACAAAAGCTTTCCGCAAAGTCTTTTCATCTCTTTTAAATTAGGAAACTCAAATATTCCTTCCCAACCCCCTCGTCCCTTCGTATTTTTTCCTATTATTGTTGTTCTCGTAGTTGTCGTCGTCTTTGCTACGTTATTTCATTTCTTTATTTATGATTTTGGTGTTGTTGCTTCTTTCAATCGCTTTTTCGTTTTACTTTTTTCCTGTCTCGTTAAATAGTTATTTGCTTAAGCAATATATGCATCTATTCATCGCCATTCCTCTTTATCTATACCTACCTACCTACCTACCTACCTACCTACAAAGCTACCTTCTTTCCTTCCAACCGTTCTACCCATTATCATACCTACCAACCTAACAACCTACCTGTATATATTACTTTTCTATCGCCGTTCGTCCCTTCTCTGCCTATGGTTTACCGATCTAACTAATCTAATCTAATCTAATCTAATCTAATCTATCTATCTATCTATCTATCTATCTATCTATCTATCTATCTATCTATCATTCTGAGTGCATGTATATATGTACATAGATATCTATATAAGTATATATATATACATACACACACACACACACACACACACACACATATATATATATATATATATATATATATATATACATGTATGCATATATGTATATATATATGTGAGTGCATATATATAGGTATATATATATATATATATATATATATATATATATATATATATATATATATATTTGTATATGTATGCATGTATGCATGTGTATGTGTGTGTGTGTGTGTGTTTATATATAAACACACATATATATGTCAGCCTGCATGCCTCCTTCGTCTCTCTAATCATCCATCCATCCGTCTATCCATCCATCCATCCGTCATCTATCTATCTATCTATGTATCTATCAACGTAACTACCCAACTACTAGTAACCATCCCACGACTTATCTATTAAAATAAACAAAACAAAACAAAACAAAATACGGGTGGTATATCCGTTTCCGGACAAAGTGTTCAATGATGTTATAAAAGCTCCGGTAAGATAACTTGATGTGTAAGACTGAAGTACGGTGTAAATGGCTGAGATAAAACGATAAAATGAAAGCTTTTCTTTCCGAAAGTGTACCTTCGAACTCAGTTCAACAAAGACTTTGAAAGTGAAACAGTTTAAACCCGGAGAACTAGTGGTTTGTACAGTTAAGTTTCAATTGTGAGATATAATAGCCATAATGATAACCTTGTAGGTCGAATAAGATATTCAACTAGTTTTGTATACCTTGGTAAATGTCTCGTGACGAGTTTAATGTGCCATGATCTCTTGTACACCAGCTACCATATGTAGCCGATAATCAGAAGCAGGAACCCAGATGAATTCAGTGGCATGCAAAAAGGTAATAGTTATTGGATTGTGATTTATAGTTGAGGATTGAACCAGCCTTTTTCCAACCTCAACTATCTGCGGTTTGAGATGACCCGTGGTGCGTTAGGCGAACCGTGGCGTATGAAATATACCGTGGAGTGTAACAACACCATGAATGTAGTTGTGGTTAATGAAGTGATATGATGAATTACAATATCAGACCACAGATCTAGAGACTCTCTAAAAGTTGTTCTACATGTCAAGAATATGTCCATGAAAACGTTCTCACGGGCTGCACCACTGCGGATATTGCATGCTAAGCCATAAATGGCTGACATTGTTGCTTTATATCAGGTCAGTCCTCGCTGAACAAGCTTGTAATCAATACCAGTCTAACTGTGACTATCCTGTCTTTTTGCATATAACGAAGAATATCATCCATTATGTTCTTTAAGCTATTTTTCGGGAAAAGATTCGAGTACTATTTCTTGCATTTCGAGTGAGAGCATACTGGAGACCACTTGCAGCTTGTAGGGCTTAGGTTTCCTTAGTTGAGGGGCAATTCAAAATTTTTCAAACTTCAGGCTCTTCTTCTTGATAAAAGACCCCATTCGCTCCTATTCAGTACAAGGTGACGGTTCAAGGAGTTATGGTTGTTGTTTTTGATATCATGAAATCTCCCTTCATCTTTTTTTGGGAACGCTTACCGAGAACTAATTTATCATAAATTAGTTGATCCGAACGTCAGAGATTATCAATACAGTTGACATGACTAACTCATCGAATATGACATTTGAGGAGGTGAGTCTCAATACTGAGACAGTCTGCTTTTCTAGCGCTTGTGTGTCGGGTGAAAAAGATTTCTAGTAAGCCTTCACACCAGGGTATAGTTATACAAACATATCAATAAAGTTAGGTAGACACCAAAACTTTTCCAGAATTATCCTCAATGCACTTCTATCTCTTGTATCAAAAGCTGGTATACCAACTTAATAACCTTCACCTCGGAGCAAAACGAACATAACTATACACCTATGCCCTATAAATAATTCTATAACTTATTTTCCTTTTGATTATTTTAATCTATTATGTTCACCTCTTTCAGGTTTCATTTCTTTCTCTTCCTTACTCTTGTTAGCTTCTACCACCATAATCATTGCTTGATCTTCTCCTTATCTATATAGTATTCTGTCTTATTGTTTTCAATATACATTTTCACGTCTCTTCACTCAGAGCATACAAACCTGTTCCTTTTAATGAAACTTTACTGATTTTTGCCGACAAATACCTTTAGTTTCCGTCTTGTGTTTTGTATTCTACTTCTAACACCAACTTCAGACATACGCCGAAGGAGTCTCTGCGTAGTCGTTTGACCAACTTGAAAAGGCAATAAAATTCTCTCCAAAACACGCTACTGGCTTGAAAGAGGAGACTTGTGTAGGATGTATACGTACGTAGCTTCATTTATACGTACGTTTGTGTTCATATATGTATCTATCAATTTATACTCATGTTCATGTATGCATTTATGCATGTCTACAGTCATGTATAGAAATATATACCTACGTACGTACATACGTGCATACGTACGTTCATACATACACACACACATACATACATACATACATACATACATACATACATACATACATACGTACATACATACGTGCCTGGTGTACCCTAATCAGACGGGTAGTCATGATGGGTATACTGAGCTTTGTATATTTTATCTCAGTGTCACTTTGATGGCATGCACTGCTCTCACTCAATAATAAATATACATACATACATACATGCAGGCATACATACACACACGTCCATCCATCCATCCATCCATCCATCCATCCGTCCGTCTGTCCGTCCGTCCGTCCGTCCGTCCATCCGTCCGTACGTACATACATACATACATATATACAAGGGTGCTGTCAACTTATACACGACATTGACAAGTTATCTCATCCTAGATGTTTAAGGCAACAGCCATAAACAATGCCTGTGTTGAAATTTAAAGTCGTGCTGGTCTATCGTTCTTCAGTCCCCTATCATCAGTACCCTTACCAGTGAAGCATTCTGCGGAATGGCTGAACCCGATGTAGCCTAGAAACTGGACTAGCTGATTGGAACGTTGAAGGCCTTGCTGTCCCCAGAATTCAGATATGCAACGCAAATGGGACGTCATCAAATTCAAATCTTCATTCACACTGATTGAAATATCCATAGACCAACACTGCTTCGCCTGCCTCCGTTCACGTCACAGCCAGACGCGTTGCTCAATTCGGTGCCCTCCTCATCAACCCATGCCCTTCTTGACGATGAATATTGGAGTGGCCCCGAACCTCGGTTTCCACGTCCGTGAGCCACTCAAATGCCATTGTGGGGCGGTAATCGATGAATTCGGCCTGCATTCCTTATCTTGAAGTCATAGCGCGGGCTGGCTCCTCTCGACACGCCGTTCTGAATGACATAATTAGAAGGGACCACGACGAGGTCGGCTTCCCGTCTAAACTGGAGCCAATAGGTCTTGACCGCGGGGATGGTAAGAACCCCGACGGAATAGCCTTCTTCCCATATATGGGGGGGGGGGCATATACCTAATCGGGTGATAATACGAGCTGCGACACTTTCTCCGGCTCCAACCTTACTTGCATCGGCTGCAAATCCTGGTAGCTCCACCCGTAACGTCGAATAGAGAAAAATAAACAAATACAGGAGTCTAACCGGCTGCTATCAGTTTGTACTGGTCGTCGTCGAGACCGCAAGTATTCTTGGACCCTGCACTGCAAATTTCCTCCGAAAAATGGGGATTACTGCCTCCTGTCTGAGAAATGAGCTCCATGAAGTGGAGTGGCTGTTGCAAGTATCGCTGTCTATTCTCCGTGGCAAAGCCTTTGCAGTCATGTCTGCGAGGCGCGGCCAAATACGCCATTTGTTCTGGAGTGTACAACCAGCTATACAACCAGCTACTCCCTACCTGCCATCTTCTTTACATAACATACTAGCCTGATCCCTTCCCACCTTTTTTAAAATGTTTACTTGGTGAGGTAGTTCAGCGGTTATTCTCTCGATAATTTGATCTTTTATACTCTTTTTTTCTTTTCTTCTAAAAACCAAGCAGCCTATGTATATATGTATACATGTAGATGTAGGTATGTACATATATGTATGGATATATGCATATATCTATATATTATTTATTATATATATATATATATATATATATATATATATATATATATATATATATATACACATACATACATATATACATACATACATACATATTTGATTAATAAATTCAAAATAGGATAAAAATCTTTTACAAGAATTTTATCAGGAAGCTAGTGTGTAAAAAAATTAATAACGGAAATTTCTATTCTCAAGAATATAATCATTCGTTTATATTTATATAAGGGCATTATTACAGAATAATGCCACACAACAGACTTCCCAAATAAACACATTTTAGTGCATATATATATATATATATATATATATATATATATATATATATATATATATATATATATAAGTTTAAGGGTATATATTATCTGGGCGGATACCGTGGTAGCTCTCAGTTATGTTCCAGGTTTCGGCTAACCGCATCGATTAGTATTTAACGTCTATGACAACTAGGAGTTGTTACTCACGCTGTAAATTTCTCCGATGGGTAATTCCATGTTCACTTCCCTGGATGGTAATATTATCTGGAGTGTATATCTGCAATAATTATAACGATAGTGAATATGGAGACTGGTACATCATCAAAGATTATTTCCTTTTATTTTACAGTGTCATACAGCATGTTTCTATTGCACAGAGAATGGGTAGTTGTATATGCAACCGGGCAAAATTTTCTGTGCAGATTCGTACACACACACACACACACACACACACACACACACACACACACACACACACACACACATACACACACGCATACACAAATGCACACATACGCGTGTGTCTGTGTCATTGTGCTTGTGTTTGTCCTACCCCACCATTTAACAACCGGCGCTGGTTTGTTTGCCTCCTGTACCTTGGCAGTTCGGGGAAAAGAGAAATATAAAATAACTACCGAGTTTTAGAGAAGTGAGCGCTGGGTTTGATTTATTTGACTAAAACCTTGAAGGTAGTGCCCCAGCATGACCGCAGTCCAATGACTGAAAGAGGTAAAAGATAAAAGTTAACAAAAACAACCTTTAAACTGTTGAATGATTGTTTTTGATCTTAGAATAACAAAACAATTCAGGGACTAGGCCTTTTCATTGGAATTTAAACATTAACTAGAAAGTCATGTATGTACGTATACACACATACACTCTCGCTCTCATACACACACAGACATGTATAACAGAATACGGAAACATCGTAACATTATCTACGGGAGTCTCAAACGTTGTGCTTACTGTAAATTGTGTAACTGTGACCTAGCCACCACGCCAGAGCGTCATCTCAATTTTAACCACAAATGGAAGACTTAGCCGAACAAGATACGACTACACAATCTTATCTTTACCAATCTTCCCTTTTACGAAAGCAAGAAAACACAAATTCTACTTATATCAAGAGAACAACTATCAGCGCACCACACCCGCCCCAATCATGAGAAGCACTCAAGTGGATCCTTTACATTGCTCCAAATGATGTACCTCACATTGATCAAGGAACTCTCTTGGTGAAAGCACACCCATAATATAACTCGGACAACATTCTAACTATTGGCCTTCTCACAGCCAGAAAATGCTTCCCTTAATAATAATGATTGGTACCCTACATAGTTCAGATGAAGTATTGCTCTCACATTTGGGTTTATACTGTTACTGTACATAAAGACCCTAGACTTCATCTACAAAAAAATTGGTAGAAGGCCACTCACAGACAGATTCTAGCTTTCTGTTCACGGACATGCTGTCTCTTCTCTCTGTCTTTTCTACCGCTATAATAGCTTCTGCTTCACAGATATGTCTGGGGTCATTCCACTCCCAGGCCCTGTAGTAATCACTATTCTCAGTCCTTCGTTTTCAGGTTGTCTACACTCCTGAACTCCCTCTCTGCTCATGTTTTTCTCAAAGGTGAAGACTTATTCGTCTAGGTGGAATGTAATGTATCTATCACAGGTGCAAGTCATCTTACACTTCCTGTCAATATCGATGATATTCTATACCTTTCAGGATATGCATTCATGCATAACTTTCTGTTGTAGTGATGAGTATCCCTCCCACAATTTTCTGTTTAAGTCGGTTAGTTTAGCTGGCTTCGATCACATGAAACGGCTGTAACTAACTTCGTGCGTCCCCAAAAGGTTATTTTTACTGATGAGTACATATGTACTCATTTCTTCTTTTACTATTCAGCCAATGCTGTCATTGTGTTACGATCTGGCGCTCCTGGACTATCACACACTCCCGTCTGAGTCAGATCTTGTCAGATTTGCTAATGATGTGGAAGTTATCAATAGTAACGACGGACAAGATGTATCAGATGGAGGGATGGATAAAAAATATATGATAGTCTAAAAACCATGCAGCCTATGAGCGCCAGATCATATCACACAGGCAACATGAAAGGAAAAGGAAAGGGGAAAAATGAGCAAATCCCATGTGTTAATAACATTCTTGACTTGATATCCTGTTGCAGATCCCTATCGTTGTCGAGCGCTAGTACCCAGAATGTTAAAACAAGCACTGGTACTATAAAAGTGTTATAGCATAGTCTTATTGAATTTAGATAATTCTGACTTCCATATATTCCGAAGTCTATTTAAGTATTCCTTTGTGACTTTAGCTTTACACAAAGCATTAACGCATGCAACTTTATCCTCAGTCCTAAGATAACTGCAGCATCTGTTATTCGAGAGAGGTCAAACAGACAGGCCATTGATATCCATATTTCTTGTCTGGTCAGTTACGTTCCCTCAACCAACAACCAGATATGAGCATTTAGTTGACCAATGTTCATTCCTGTATCTCATTAGAATGTTGCAACTATGCAGAATTTTTTGCATTGTTAGAATATTTATTTCCTTTTCTTTTTCTACTTCTGTACTACAATGCTTCAAGCAACCTATAACACGCTTATGTATGTATGTATGTATGTATGTATGTATGTATGTATGTATGTATGTATGTATGTATGTTTGCATGTGTGTCTCTTCTATTTTTTAATTATGATAAATCTTCCACTGAGGAGGGAGCCGGTTTCCAAAAAAGATATAAGGCATAAGGCTCCATCTTTGGGATATAGTTAACACAGACAAATTCACACTTGGAACTTGAGAAAAGTCTTGCATATTTTTACCGTTTCACTCACAGATTGCACTTGCAATGTACGAATTAGTCGATCGATCTCTCTTTCTAAAAATCCCAGTTTATCCAGATTCCCCTTTAAGCCTTTACTAACAAAACTTAGTGCTCCAATTGTTATTGATATGAATAGGAATTCATAGTCTGGATATAGAAGCTGGAGCATTCGATGCAGTTGACCGTAGATATCCTCTTTCTCTTTGATTTTCAAAGAGATATTCATATCTGCAGGGCAGCTGACCTCTATGACGGTACATACCTTTACCCCTTTGTTACAAAAAACAAAACAAAAAAACAAAACAATAATATGTGGCCTTTTATGGTTACACTTGACTGCTCACATCACCTTTGAGTTTTCTGATCACTTTTGAGTGTTCTGATCACTTTTGAGTGTTCTGATCACTTTTGAGTGTTTTGATCACTTTTGAGCACTTAATAATAAAAGTTTTTGTTTTACTTCTGTTATTTGGTAGATGCTGTTTGAGTGATACCAAGCACGACTCGAAGACTATAGAAACGATCTCACACCAGTGTTCTTCTGCACGCGCGCGTATGTGTGTGTGTGTATCTGCATCTGTGTATGTATGTATGCGTGTGTGTGTGTGCCTGTTTGTCTGTATGTATGTATGCGTGTATGTATGCGTGTATGTACGCATGTGGGCATGCATGTATGTACGTTTGCCAGCATATCAACTAATATGAAAAGTTCATGTCCTATTGGTGTTCCAATTAGTGACTTCTTATATTCTAAAATATACTTATATCAGTTTCTTTTCAGAAAAAATCATGAACAAAATAAATACATGGCATTATAGTTTATCAAAGGATGTAGATATTTACTGTACACAGTTTAGCAAGCGGGAACACACACACACACACACACACACACACACACACACACACACACACACACACACACACACACACACACACAAGCACACTCATCGAAACTATTTTAGTAAACACGGCGCAGCATTGGTTGACATGATTGAGAAAGTCGCTACCTTGTGCCTCGATCTTCTAGAAATAACAGTCAAATCTCCGTCTAATCACACTTTACCGTACTAAAAAATGAAGGACCGTTAGGTATTGTGGTCCCTTGACTATATAAAGATCAACTTTTCTTAAGTAAAGGTTGACCTGGGGCTAAATTAAAGTGGATATTTTTTTCAGGATAACAAATTAGTATAGTCCTCCTATTAAACCATCAATTAATCAATTAGTCGGTCGATCGATAAGTACACTCCTGCATCCATCCAGTCACCATTCCAACTATCCCATCTATCTCCACACATTAATCCATTCGTCTGTCAATATATCAACCCATCCATCCATTCATCCATCAATCCACCCATCTATCCATCCATTAATCAATCCAACCATTCACCCACCTAGCCATCCATCCATCCATCCATAAATCCATCTATCTAGCCATCCATCAATCCACCCACCCATCCATTCATCCATTAATCAATCCACCCATCCATCCATCCATCCATCCATCCATCCATCCATCCATCCATCCATCCATCCATTCCTACACTCACCGACCTATCCAGCCATCTAAGCAAACAAGCAAGGAAGCCAGCCAGCCAGCCAGCCAGCAAGCAACCAGACAGCGACCGGCCGACTGACCGACTGACCGACCGACCGACTGACCGTCTGACCTACCGACCGGCCAGCCAACCAACTCATCAGTCGATCGATTCGAACTTCTGACCATACATCAATCCATCCATCCATTCCCACAACCATCTATACATCCTCTCATATATCCATCCATCCAATCAACCTACCCCTCCAGATTACTAACCAACCGTCTTTCTTACTATTCATTCATTCAATCATTCATTCATTCATTTATTCCTATTTCTTTTTACTCCAAGTGTCACTCACCTATCCTCCACCTTCCTTCTACACCCACTTTTACATCAATTTCCTTTCCTTCTCACCCTCTCCCTCGACCCAACTCTCCTTTAGCTTTTTGGTCAACTGAGATAGTTTCGTTGAAATTTCTGAAATGTCCGAATACTTTTTCGTTAACCGGAAGTTGTAGCTAGTACAAGATATTTGGCGTATGTCGTAGGAGGGAGAATGGGTTAGAGGACTGCGAGGAATAAGGAATGCTGAGAAAGAGAGAAAGAACGAGAGAGAGAGAGAGAGAGAGAGAGAGAGAGAGAGAGAGAGAGAGAGAGAGAGAGAGAGAGAGAGAGATGAGATAATGAGGGAAGGAGAGAGAGGCGGGAGACCAGAAATGAAACATACAGAGAAAAAAAGAGAACAGGATTGGTTCATATACAAAGAGCGAAATATAGAATAGATGTTGAGTGTTGGACTCACACGTGCGCACACAGATATCCGCCCCACCCCACCGACAAGTACAAACGCATATATACCTGCATGTATGTATTCTTTTCTATGATGACATGGAGATAGATATGTATCCGTGTTACTGCCTCAACAGGCGTTATCAGCACAGCTGTTATCCTGCCTTGTCTCCTGCAAGTTATCTATCTATCTATCTATCTATCTATCTATCTATCTATCTATCTATCTATCTTTCTCTCTCCTCTCTATCTGTCTGTCTGTCTGTCTGTCTCTATATATATTTATATATGTGTGTGTGTGTGTGTATACATACATACACATATACATACATACATACATACATACATACATACATATATATATATATATGTATATATATATATATATATATATATATATATATATATATATATATATATATATATATATATATATATATATATACATATATATATATATATATATAGGGAGAATTCACAAAAAAAAAAAAAACAAAAGACGACGACAGGTTGTGTAGACAACAAACAGATGTATCAGTATAACGCTTGAGAAGTGAAAAAGTCTTTAACGTTTCGAGCCTACGCTCTTCCACAGAAAGGAACACAGAAAGAAACAAGGAGAGAAAAGAAGAATGTGTAGTTGCTAGCGATCTATCATGGCGAATGCCGGACAGAAGGGTCACACATATATATATAAGACCTTAAATACATTCACAAAAAAAAAAAAAAAATAGTAATCACCCCAGGTGCATAGCCCAATCCATAGTCGCAAGCATTTCAGCCCACATATTGAATCTATCAGCCAGCCAGTAGGTATTTAAGTTAAACGAGGATTACTACAACATAACACTAGAGATGGCGGGATATAAAGAAAAATCAGTATTCAACAAGGGGAATCAAAACAAGATAACTACATATAGTAAGGTAACCTATCCAGTACCACTGTCGAACTTTTAAGAGGTATAAGGATAATGCTAGACAGCCAACGCCCCAACAACAACTGAGCTTGATATAACAAACTGAATAGCATAACCTAAAGATAAAAATATTTAATAACCATCATTTATATAAAAGAAAAGCAAAGAATGCTCTACCCAATATAAACGCAAATATAAACCTAGGCTGTGTGGTAAGTAGCTTGCTTACCAACCACATGGTTCTGGGTTCAGTCTCACTGCGTGGCATCTTGGGCAAGTGTCTTCTACTATAGCCTCGGGCCGACCAAAGCCTTGTGAGTGGATTTGGTAGACGGAAACTGAAAGAAGCCCGTCGTATATATGTATATATGTATATATGTATGTATGTATGTATGTATGTATGTATGTATGTATGTATGTATGCATGTATGTATGTGTATGTACGTGTTTGTGTGTCTGTGTTTGTTCCCCCACCATTGCTTGACAACCGATGCTGGTGTGTTTACGCGTTCCCGTAACTTAGCGGTTCGGCAAAAAGAGACCGATAGAATAAGTACTAGGCTTACAAAGAATAAGTCCTGGGGTCGATTTGCTCGACTAAAGGCGGTGCTCCAGCATGACTGAAACAAGCAAAAGAGTAAAAGAGTAAATATGAACTCTTCCCTACAAGCACTACACTTGAAATCTCGAAATCAAAACTAAATCACTCACAATCATTAAAATGAACAAAGAACCTTGCAAAAATGCTAGTTCCGACCTTGACATATTTTAGCCCAAGCCCTCACTTCGGACATCGACTGGTGCAAATTTGAGGTCAGCAGCATATACCAACAAATAACATCCCCACCCATTAACATAAATTTACTTCAGTCAGTTCACTTTGAGGATAGCCAAATGGGTGGACCTTGATGAAACTGCACCGACAATAATGCAAGGTTGCATTTGCAACACCGAGTAGTCGCTGCAGCAGAAACACGTGTCGGTCATTATATGATGCTGTATAAGATTATAAAAGAGATTTCCTGGATGTACAAGTCTCCATACTCTTTATTATTTATAATTATACATATAAACTGGTACTGCGTCGGTTACTACGACGAGGGTGCCAGATGATCCGATCAACGGAACAGCCTGCTTGTAAAATTAACGCGCAAGTGGCCGAGCACTCCACAGACACGCGTATCCTTAATGTAGTACTCGGAGAGATTCAGCACGATACTGAATGTGACAAGGCTGGCTCTTTGAAATACAGATACAACTCATTTTTGCTAGCTGAGTTGACTGGAACGACGTGAAATAAAGTGTCTTGTTCATGGACACAACACGCCGCCAGAAATCGAACCCACGACCTTGCGATCATGAACCGAATACTCTAACCACTAAGCCACATATAGAAAGAGTGAAAGAGAGAGAGAGAGAGAGAGAGAGGGGAGGGAGGAAGAGGGTGTGAAATGATGTGAATGATAGAGTAGTAGTAAAAGGCGGCGAGCTGGCAGAAACGTTAGAACGCCGGGCGAAATGCTTAGCGGTATTTCGTCTGCAGTTACGTTCTGAGTTCAAATTCTGTCGAGGTCGACTTTGCCTTTCATCCTTTCGGGGTCGATAAATTAAGTACCAGTTACGCACTGGGGTCGATCTAATCGACTTAATCCATTTGTCTGTCCTTGTTTGTCCCCTCTGTGTGTAGCCCCCTTGTGGGCAGTGAAGAAATAAGAGTAGTAGTAAAAGAGTAGAAGGAACATATAGAAGTATTGCAAAAAGCGCAACGAAAAGACAGAGAAAAGGTTAAGAGAAAGAGGGAGAGAGAGAGAGAGAGAGTGAAAGAGAGTAAGAAATAAACTGAATGAATGTGAGACTATGACGTTCCTCTCCTAACTATCCGCCTTTTTTTTTTACCGCTGGTCGTCACCATCTCCGTCTCTCCAATTGACATAAGATAAAATAACAGCAACGTGAAGACGCTGTCCTTCAGTGCAACTATTCATTCATCAAACACTACGTTGCTTCAATCACCCCTCTTTCCTATCTTTCTGTCTATTTCTCTCTCTCTCTTTATCTGCCTCCATCTATCTGCCTCTGTCTGTCCTTTCTTTCTTTCTTTCTTTCTTTCTTTCTTTCTTTCTTTCTTTCTTTCTTTCTTTCTCTCTCTCTCTCTCTCTCTCTCTCACTGCTTCTCTCATCCACATACACACGGACATGCACTTCATACACACAAGCACGCACGCACATACCCCCCACACACTCATAGGCATGCGCGCACACTCACAAACACGCATGCACATGCAAGTACGCAAAACCTCACTCCACCACATTCTAAAGGAAAACACTGCCTTTATATTTTCCTTTTGTTTTCACATAAAAATTCTAGAAATGTACGGATATTTACATCTGCACTTCGCGCTCACACAATTCTTCGTTGTTATGTTTGTTTTGATATTTTGCGCATATATATATATATATATATATATATATATATATATATATATGTTGTTGTTGTTGTTGGCACTCCGTCGCTTACGACGTCGAGGGTTCCAGTTGATCCAATCAACGGAACAGCCTGCTCGTGAAATTAACGTGCAAGTGGCTGAGCGCTCCACAGACACGTGTACCCTTAACGTAGTTCTCGGGGATATTCAGCGTGACACAGTGTGACAAGGCTGACCCTTTGAATTACATGCACAACAGAAACCGGAAGT
>NC_142929.1:43766285-43803785 GCF_046866305.1 Octopus bimaculoides | reverse complement strand
CAGTTTCTATTCTCAGTCCTTCCTTCCCAGAATCCGCTTCTTGTCCATGTCTTTCTTGCATGTACTAGCTTTAAAAAGTTCAAAAGGAACATTAATAGCAGCAGTCTCACCGGATGAGGAGGGCCTGCGAAGGTCATGTACATTGCCCCTTCCACTAGACCCAGCATAAAAACAAGAAAAAAATCTCATTGTTTTTCTTCACCGAACCTTTTACCAACTAAACTGACTGACATCTTTATAAATAAGCTTATCGCTTGTTATATGAAATTTAGATGTAAAAATAAAGCAAAACATAGAAGACATTTCTTTTATTTTAGATAAATCGTACGATTTCTCAATATCTTCCTCAATAAACATTGCTGCTGTTTTTCTTTCATGTTGTTAGCAATACAAACTTCACATTTTATTAATTCTGGAAGTTATCGAAATAATGTTTATTCCAATTACAAAAACTGTGATTGTAACGATTATATTTCGAGGTTTATCTAAAAATGTCAACAAAATTCTGATAACTACGGATATATTCTACATCCTTCTGCTCGGCTGCTTTACGTAATAAACTGAAAATTAAAATTTTCTTGTACAAGCTGGAGTCGAAATAATGGTCGAATTAATAAAAAAAGTTGTAGATATACATTTGCTCACGTCTATTGTTTCAGATAATATTTCAAGAGGTTACAATATATATGTATATATATATATATATATATATATATATATATATATATATATATATATATATATATATATATATCACACACACACACACACACACACACACACACACACACATACACACACACACACACACACACACACACACACACACACACACACACACACACACACACACACACACACACACACACACACACACACACACACACACACACACACATATATATATATATATATCATAAAACGTCTAAACCTCATTTGCTGAGGGAAATTTAAAAAAATAATATTTGAACAGTTTAATCTCAAATACTAAGGCATTTGGTTTCTTTTTCAGCTATTTACTTTTATTCTGTCTGTCTGTTTGTTTCTTCCTTTCATTTCGTTACAGTAAAAATAGGTTTAATGTTTCTTTCAACAGAGTTTATATCTTTGAAATTGATGACAAACTAGTCAAGAGAAATAGCGATCAAATTGCCGATATGGACTCTGTCCAATAACTAATGGGAAAATAGACTAGAAAACAGTAGATAGGCCACAGAAACGGGAGATTAAATTCCTGTCGATTAAGTCTATGTTGCATAGTTTTGAGTTCAAATATCACTGAGGTTAACTTATAATTTCCTGAGATCAGTTGGAGTAAATTTTAAGTTTAAAATACCTTTCCTTAATTTCACTAATTAAAGAAAAACAGACGTTGTGTTGCCTCAACAATCTTCGGATGGTTTACTTCTCTTTGATACACAATTTTACAGATTTACAACTCTCTAGGAGTTGCATATTTTACTTCGTTCTCCTCTTGACAGTTCTAGCTTGAGTTTTCTAGAGATAGACACTTATTTACAACCCCGGCTCTAACTCACAGATGTGCCATCTGCCCTCTGTCTGTCTGTCTTTCTGTCTCTCTCTTTCTTATTGCTACTATATTGACCTCACTCACTGGTCTCGTGCGTCTAAACCCGTGACTGCGCTCGCACTCTAGCCATTATGCCCAGTCTTTTTCTCCCCAGAACATCGACCCTCTAGAATTTTCTTTCTGTTCATGTTTTATCAGCTGTTGCTGATACGTAACAGTTTAAACGAACCATTAACTTCATCTAGTTCACTGCTTTCAGAGGGACTGCAAACGTAATGGTCAATGCCACCTCCTCCAAACTCAACAAGTAAATAAATGTGCATATGATGATGATGCTGTGACAGAGCAGAACATAGTAGTTAATGACAAAAATTTTTTTTTTGTCTCACAACTTCTTGAATTTAAATCCACCGCGCTCGAATTTTCCATCCCCACCTGCACTATCAATAAAAGAATTACCAGCAATTCTTTGTCATCGATTCAATCGAATATACACTTTTTATGAATGAAAATAACTTTTTATGTATCATACTTAGTTCCTACACGTCGTTGACAGGTAAGTTATTGTGGTATTCGTTCAAAGCTAACATCTTTTATGGATGTACTGTTTTTAAAAACAGAATATACGTCAGAGGGAGACAAAAATCGTCCCACCAGCGGTTAACAGACGGTCAGATGCATCTACCACGTTGGGTCTTATGAATAATGTATATTAAAAGATAGTCACATGACTAGACGAGATTCGTCCCCTCCAATAAAGGAAACAGCGAATAAAACATTCGCTGATACTGAAAATAGACACCCGGTTGAATAAAACTCCAGTAAACACAACTACGTTGTAACAAATTAAAGCAACCATCTATGTATCATATTCACTGTATATAAATCCTTGACAGGCAAGTTACAGCGGAATTCGTCCAGAGACAACATCTCATATTTTACTTCAATACTATATGCGTATACCAAATGAAGATACTTTACAGACACCACCGCGCTTGATATAAAGAACACCCGAGTGGGATAGAACGTCCCTCAGTCATACTGAAGTTGTTGCAAATGTTTTATCCCTTGTCAGAATTGATCAAATGCATCTATGTTCAAGGATTCCAGTTGTGTGTGTATCGTATTTTTATCAAGAATTGAGTCATCAAATTTACTTAAGAGAACGTGGGTATGGTTTGATTTCTTTTCTACTCTAGGCACAAGGCCAGAAGTTTTGGGGAAGGAGCCTGTCGATTAGATCGATCCCAGTACGGAATTGGTACTTAATTTATCGACCCCGAAAGGATGAAAGGCAAAGTCGACCTTGGTGGAGGGCATGGTTTGATTTGCGAGAGATTTGGCTTCGATTTGTAGCAAGCTCGGCTTGTTATTTGTTTTGTAATATTTAAATTAATGGAAGGGCGGTGAGCTGGCAGAATCGTTAGCACGCCGGGCGAAATGCTTAGCGTGTATCTCGTCTGCCGTGACGTTCTGTGTTCAAATTCCGCCGAGGTCGCCGTCGCCTTTCGGGGTCGATAAATTAAGCACCAGTTACGCACTGGGGTCGATGTAATCGACTTAATCCTTTTGTCTGTCCTTGTTTGTCTCCTTTATGTTTAGCCCCTTGTGGGCAATAAAGAAATAAGAAACGTTAGCACGCCGGGCGAAATGCTTAGCGGTTTTTCGCCTGTCTTTATGTTCTGAGTTCTAATTCCGCCGAGGTCGACTTTGGCTGTCATCCTTTTGGGGTCGATCAATTAAGTACCAGTTGCGTACTAGCGTCGATGTAATCGACTGGCTCCCTCACCCAAAATGTCGGGCTTTGTGTCTAGAGTAGAAAAGAATCGTTAACCCGCCGGGAAAAATGCTTAGTGGCATTTCTTTCGAATATTATGTTATGAGTTCAAATTCCGCTGAGGTCGACTTTACCTTTCATCCTTTTGGAGTCGATAAAATAAGTACCACTTGAGCGCTTGGGTCATTGTAATCGTCTCATTCCTGCCCCTGAAATTACTGATCATGTGCCAAAGTTTGAAATCAATATTTTCTATACTCAGCCTTAAAACTTGAAATAAACGCCTTTCTTTCCTGAACAGTTCACAGTTATACTCAATCAGGGTTGACCTGGGTTCGAATCAGTAGCAATACCTCTGTTTCTGCATTTTTTTCCTTTCATTTTAAACTCTTCATTAAGAAACTTTTGTTTTTGTTGTCAGAACTATATTTCTCAATGGCCTTTCTGAAACATTACAGTTTTTGACATGAAACACGTACAGGATTTCTGAGAAAAATACTTCAACATTTAAAATACTGCTGAAATATTTTTTGAGTAATAAACTTTTGTTTTACATCATTAGTTAGTGCTGGTAAGTTAAGTCAGAAACTCTTTACTGCCATTGGTGTACAGACATCTCAACTTATATCGGTGATAGATTCCAACGTACAAACAGGAACAAACAATTAAAAAAAAATCATTGAAAGTCATTGAAAAAAATACTTCTAAGAAAAGCACAATAAACACGCAAAAAAATATGTTTGAATTTCCTGGTACTAACTACAACACTACCTTGCGGTGGAATGCTGAATCTATCGATCCCGAAAGCTATGTATATAAGTATAAACATCGAAGCTTTATACATTCTAAAAGATTTATTAGCTGTAAAGTCACCCTAAAGGGCCATTAGAAATTGTAAGGCCTAGCATTTGAAAGTTTCAGTTCCTTGTTTTTCAATACCATGCCTTTTAAATAACAGGGCCTCTGTTTTCTCACAGCGTGTACTCAAACAGTAAGGATTAATGGGTTAAAATCTTGGTAGAAGGCCAGTAATTTCAGGGGAGACGAATAAATAGATTTCATCGATACCAGTCCTCAACTGGTACTTATTTTGTCGACCCCGAAAGGATGAAAGGCAAAGTCGATACCGGCGGAATTTGAACTCAGAATATATAGACGAACACAGTGTGGCTCAGAATTTCGCTCGGCGTGCTAACGATTCTGCCGCTTAATTTTAAGACATAATATTGCTTTCAAATTTTGGCATAAGGTCAGCAAGTTAGGGGAGAGGGTAAGTCGATTACATCGACCCCCAGTGCTCAACTGGTACTTATTTTATCGACCACGAAAGGATGAAACGAAAAGTCGACCTCGGCGGAATTTGAACTCAGAACGTAAAGACGGACGAAATGCCGCTAAACATTTTGCCCGGCGCAGTAACGGTTCTGCCAGCTCACCGCCTTATTTTAAGACATAATATTCTTTTCTACTCTAGGCACAAGGACCGAAATTTTTTGGGAGGGGGCCAGTCGATTAGATCGACCTCAGTACGCTACTGGTACTTAATTTATCGACCCCGAAAGGATGAAAGGCAAAGTCGACCTCGGCGGAATCTGAACTCAGAACGATATACCGCTAAGCATTTCGCCCGGATTTTAAGACGTAATATTAAAAGCAACACTCGCTCGTAAACTTACCTTACATTTCTACTCAACGTACCACTGTGTAATGCTTCTTCTATGAATACGCGTGTATGTATATGTGAGTGTGTGCGTATTTTAAAATAGAGTAAAGTACTCAGTTCAAAACGAAGAAGTGTGCATATTTTATATTTTATTAGAACCTGGAAAATTTAAATTGTACTTGTGCGTTTCATGTTTCCAATCTTCCAGAATTTATTTGAACAATCGAAAACGTGAAAATCAAAGTTAAGAACGTCCAAGTAATATATGCATACATATATATATATATATACCCCGTGCCGCATATACATCAACGCACGTACCAAATAAAAACATATATCATGTACTTATATGCCCCCCTCTCTCTCTCCCCCAGTTTGTCTGTGTATCTGCCTGCCTATCTATCTATCTATCTATCTATTTATCTATACATACATACATACAAACATATATATATATATATATATATATGTGTGTGTGTGTGTGTGTGTGTGTGTATACATATATATACACACGCACACATACACACACATATATATATATATATGTATGTATGTATGTATGTATGTATACATGTGTATAAATTATACACTGAGAGGAGAATACCTAAGTGGTCTCCTAACACACTGAAAAGAGATATCAAATCCCCAATCCACGAAAAATACATTCTTAGCACGTTGAAATACAGGTACAACAGAAACAGGAAGAAAGACTGAGAGAAAGTTGTGGTGAAAGAGTACAGCAGGGTTCGCCACCATCCCCTACCGGAGCCTCATGGAGCTTTAGGTGTTCTCGCTCAATAAACACTCACAATGCCCGGTCTGGGAATCGAAACCGCAAGTCCGCTGCCTACGACCGCGAGTCCGCTGCCCTAACCACTGGGCCATTGCGCCTCCGCATACATACATACATACATACATAATATATAAATACATATCTATCTATCTATCTATCTATCTATCTATCTATCTATCTATCTATCTATCTATCTATCTACACACACACACACACACACACACACACACACACACACACACACACACACACACGATGTATGTATATACGATTTATCAAAATAATAATGAAAAACAATTCCTTTGTGGTGTAGTAACCGTAAACCAACATCAGGTGGGAGATTTAGAACGATCATATCACTTTGATTGTTGGTCTTGTCAAGCAAAGTGTTGTTGAATTAGAGCACTAAGGAGAAAGCAATAAAATATATAATAAAAAATATATAGAAAAAATAACAGAAAAGCAGAGAAGTATAGAAATGTATCAGATTAAGTCAAACGGTTTAAACATCATCGCATTCATCTTTAACTTCATCATATAACATTCTCATCATGATCATTATTTTAAAAAAAGAAGAAGAAATGTAACGCAAATATCTATTTATTGTTTGAGTTCAGTCTCAGAGTTTGTTGACACAAGTTTTGTAATTACTGTGATCCTGTCCCCCAACACCTTAACTTGTCTGCACGTCTCAACTTCTCTAAAACAACAAGGATAGTTTATTTTAAAACAAAAGATGAGCTCACATTTTTTTTTTCTTATTGACACAAAGTCTAAAGAACAGGCATGGAACAGGAATTATAATTATAGGATAACGATGATGATGATGATGATGATGATGATGATGATGATGATGATGATGATGATGATGATGATGATGATGATGATGATGATGATGGCTATGCTGAAGATGATGACAACGTTGACGATATTCATGATGATGACGAAGACGACGGTGATGATGATGATGATGATAATAATAATAATAATAGTAGTAGTAATAATAATAATAATAATAATAATAATAATAATAATAATAATAATAATAATAATAATCCTTTCTATTATAGGTATAAAGCCTGAAATTTTGGGTGAGTGGGATAGTCGATTACATCGACCCCAGTGTTTCACTGGTACTTATCTTATCGATCCCGAAACCCCGAAGGGATGAAAGGTAAAGTCGACCTCGGTGGAATTTGAGCTTAGAACGTAGCGACATGCGAAATATCGCTAAGCATTTCGTCCGGCTTGCTAACGATTTCGCCTTCAATAATAATAATAACAATAATAATAATAATAATAATAATAATAATAATAATAATAATAATAATAATAATAATAATAAGCCTTTCTACTATGGTACAGAGCCCGAAATTTTGGAGGAAGAGATTCGCCGATTACATCAACCCTGGTGTTTCACTGGTACTTATTTTATTGACTCCAAAAGTATGAAAGGCAAAGTCGACCCTCGGTGACATCTGACGACAATGTAAAGACGGACAAAATGCTACTAAGCATTTTACCCGGCGTGCTAACGATTCTACCTGCTCGCCGCCTTCAATAATAATAATAATAATAATGATAATAATAATAATAATAATAATAATAATAATAATAATAATAATAATAATAATAATAATAACAATAATAATAATAATAATAATAATAATAACAATGATAATATCGTAACAACAACAACAATAACAACAACGGTAATAAAGTTAGACTAAATATAAATCTTCACCTTATGATGCCGAACTTTAATAGAATGAAAGGTCCGGAAGTACAGTAGGGGCACATTATTTTTTTTATTAGGAATCTATCATCAAGCTTCTACAATGAAAAAAAAAAAGGAGAGTAAAATATCATTTCCACTTCCCCCAGGGAAAACTTTTCCAATTGAACAGAAGCTCAAAAGTTTACACCAAGATCGTATTAAAGCTAAATCGAATCAGTATAGAAAGAAGTGGGTTAAATACAGGGTTATAAAAATACCGTTCAAAAACCGATCTTGAATCCCCTCTTGGGAAATCTTCCAGGAGATCATATGATAAATGATGCCAGTTTAAATTTGTTTATTTTATACAAGAAATGGCCGTTATAACACATTAAGTTGAAACACGGAGGATTTGTTGTTTCGCACTTCTTCAAACGATAGTTTACACAGTTTGTGTTAGATAAGGTAATGGCGGCGCTGAGCGGGCGACAACATGTGCATTGCATATGGAGAGTAATGCTAATAAAAAAAAAATATTAAAAAGCACACCAGAAAATGCAACCCCGCTGGAAAATGAAAAAAAATCCTTCTAGCTCAGCTGACCAACGAATTAATTACCGCCTTTGGATGTATGTAACAGAACGTTAACTCATTACTAGCCAGTAATCAGCGATCAGTGGACAGTGACATAACTGTAGAAATGTTTCCAATAATATAAAAATGAGTACAATAATCGAGTTTACGAGGGAGCCACATCGATATTGTTCGACTTGCTAGAAATAGAAGTCAAATTCACAAACTCACAGAGTTAAATATGGAAGACACGTTGGATAAGGTTGTTCTAAATATATGCACATGTATATGTATGCGTGTATGTATGTATGCATGTATGTATGTATGTATGTTTGTATGTATGTATGCATATATGTATATATATATGTATATATATATATGTATATATATATGTGTGTATATATATATATATATATATATATATATATATATATATATATATATATATATAGAGAGAGAGAGAGAGAGAGAGAGAGTCAAAATGCGGATATTCAAGCCTATTGTAGGGATATTCTTATCAAAGATACACTGGTTTAATATTAGGTCGTCAAGTATGAAATTTGTAGAAAAGAAAAAAAGTTTGCTAATGTTTTATAAATACGAGGAATAGTTTTATTCATCAAAGTATGCACCCATATTGTTAATACACTTTTGCCATTTCAACGGTAGCTTGTCCAACCCGTAACTGTAAAAGTCTGGCAATCTAGAGTCAATAAAATCTTGAATGGCCTGTTTTACAGCATCGTCGGAATTAAATTTTTTTCCTATCAAAAAGTTATCCAAATTCTGGAAGAAGTTGTAGCCAGTAGCGGCAAGATCAGGTGAGTGTGATGGATGATGAAAGACTTCCAACTCCAACTCCCGTAGTTTCGCCAATGTCATTTTTGCGATGTGTGGTCTGGCGTTGTCTTACAATAAAATAAGAGTGGATCTGTTGAGTAATCTAGGCTGTTATTTGTAAGTTTCTGCATCATTTGGTCCAGTTGGCTGCAGTATACTTCGGCCGTGAGCCAGGTTTAATGAAATCATAATGGATCACACCTGCGCCAGACCACCAAACACACACCATCAGCTTCTTTTGATGGATTTGGCTTTTTGGACTGTGTTTTGGTGGCTCGTCTTTGTCCAACCATTATGCTGAACGTTTACGGTTGCTGTATAGGATCCATTTCTCATCACATGTTACAATTCGATTAAAAAATGATTCATTTTTGAGACGAGAAAGTAGCATAATGCAGGCTTCCAAACGTTGCTGTTTCTGATTTTCATTGAATTCTTGTGGAACCCATTTATCCAACTTTTTCACTTTACCAATTTGACCTAGGTAAGTCGATATTGTTTGCTTGCTAACACCAAACAACAACGATAATTCACGGGCACTTTGAGATGGATCTAACTCGACGGTGGCTTTCAGTTCGTTATTATCCATCTTTGTTTCTGGTCGACTGCATTGCTCATTTTTGAGGTCAAAGTTACCAGAACGAAATTTTGCAAACCAATTTGATACAGTCTGCCGTGTAATAACATTAGAATGAAATACTCCATTAATATTTCGAGCTGTCTGTGATGCTGTATTTCCAAGAAAGAACTCGTATTTCAAAATTGCGCGAATTTCCGACTTATCCATCTCTAAACACAAATAGTAAAAAACGATTTATAAATACTTTATAAAGCACAAAATGAGTTAGAATAAAGAAATAGATGTGTCAGATTTGTAACAAAAAATAAAGTTTCTCAAAATATAATAATGGCGCAAAATGAGCAGCTGTCAAAGTTTACCATATACTTACTACAAATTTCATACTTGACAACCTAATATATATTGTATTTAGAAGAGATATTTCTTCAATGAATATATTATATAAAATATCGTAAAATATCAATAGAATGAATAATTTCTCTATAGTTATTATCTTTATTTAAATGTTTCTGTATTGACCAGTAAATAGATTTCACTATGTGCATAATCATCAAGATGCACAAAGGACAATACAAGGATTACATTATGATCCGTTGGAATATTCAGAATATTCTGAATATTCCAACGGATCATAATGTAATCCTTGTATTGTCCTTTGTTCACCCTGATGATTTTCCATCCAAGGTATTTTAAAATGCAAAATTATATATTTATATATGTTTTGTAGTTTTAAGTTTGGTTGAGAAATGAAACAATTGTAGATGAATATGTTAATCAATTTGTATCCATTAGATCTCCCTATTTTCAAACTCAATAATAATAATAATAATAATAATAATAATCATATATATACATACATATATTCTTTTATTCTTTTACTTGTTTCAGTCATTTGGCTGCAGCCATACTGGAGAACCGCGTTTAGTCGAACAAATCGACCCCAGGACTTGTTCTTTGTAAGCCTAGTACTTATTCTATCGGTCACTTTTGCCGAACCGCTAACTTACGGCGACGTAAACACACCAACATCGGTGGTCAAGCGAGGGTGGGAGGACAAACAGACACGCAAACACACACACACAGACGCACACACACACACACACACACACACACACGCACACACACACACACACACACACATATATATGACGGGCTTCTTTCAGTTTCCGTCCACCAAATCCACTCTTTGGTCGGCCCGATGCTATAGTAGAAGACACGTGCCCAAAGTGCCACGCAGTGGGACTGAACCCGGAACCATGTGGCTGGTAAGCAAGTTACTTAACACACAGCCAGGCTCCAGGCTTGCGCCTATATATATATATATATATATATATATATATATATATATATATATATATATATATATATATATATATATATATATATATATATATATATATATATATATATATATATATATATATATATATATATATATATATATATATATATATATATATATATATATATATATATATATATATATATATATATATATATATATATATCTTGAAGTCAAGAGATGTGGAGTGCTGCATGTGTACGTATACAGTTTTTATGGGAAAAATCTGCAGATGATTATGAAGATATGACTACCACAATTGCTTTAAGTTACAATAAGGATCAGGTACTTATAACAATTAAATATGGGAATTAAGTACTATCGCTTAAGTTGAATTGCCAATCTCCAGTTTTTATACACAAGTTTGGTTTGAATACTCAAGTTCACTTTAGGTCAGAGCTATTTTATTATCACCAAATTTTGGCGTTTGTTTTCCTTATGAATCGAGTTATGCCATCAACAATGTGGTTTTCTTAAAAATATTTTATTTTCGATAACGTTCCTAAACAAGACACTCATTAGGGTGAAGACTGATGTTTATTCAGGGCTATTCAATAAACCAACATAGACCTAACCCTGTTAGGGCAATTTCTGGTAAAAAAACTCAGACACAGTTACAGTGTAGTGTAGAGGAAATATTTGCTGAAAAAGTGAAGTCTTCTCTATGTTCCCTTTTGCACCTCTTCTGTTTATAGTGGTACAACAGCTTTCATGATTAGTAACAGTGACTATTGCTTTTTATAGAAATAATACATTTCTAAATCTCTCAGAGATTTATGCAGTAGTGATACGATGAAGTAGTTGTATGCTGCCAACTTAATGTGACAGTCCCCCGAAGGGAATAATACTACTGTTGGTTAGACCAATGAAGCTGCACCGCTTCCTGTCGGCCTTGACACATTTCCTATATCCTTATGTTTACAAGGGGGAGACAAGTACCCCCACCCAGCTAAGCCTGCATCCAGAGACATGTTTCTGAGTTTGTGCTCGTCATCAGTGTGGAGTAGTATGCCCTGCTAGTCGAAGATGCCTGTTAAGCTGTTGTAAACATAATAATTCTATTGAAATACATTCACTGATTTCAGATTTAGAAATAATACATTTCTAAATCTCCCAGAGAGATTTATGCAGTAGTGATACGATGTAGTAGTTGTATGCTGTCAACTTAATGTGACAGTCCCCCGAAGGAATAATACTACTGTTGGCTAGACCTAAGAAACTGCACCTCTTCCTGTCGGCCTCGACACATTTCCTGTGTCCTTATGTCTACAAGAGGGAGACTTAAGGACACAAGAAACATAATGGAACTCGACTAATGATGAGCCATGTCCCATGCACAATTTTATTTTCTTACCCCATATACTCTACGCATCTGAATGTTGATTACATACTAGAACGTAAACAATTATTCTGTGTGTACGTATGCACGTATGTATACATGTATGTATGTGTGTATATACATAAATACATACATGCATACACACACACACACACACACACACACACACACACACACACACATATATATATATATATACACACGCACACACACACAGACTCACACACACAGATAGATAGATAGATAGATAGATAAATGTAAGATCCAAGGATCAAGGAGTAAGAAGAAAGTGAGCTTCAAGCTATCCGTAGAAAATATAAAGACAACATTCAGAAGCAATAGTGCTTTATTGGGGCGGATGTTTGTCGATTTTTCCCGTATCGAAGTGCGATAAACTGAAAAAAATTACTTTATATTTTACTGTTGGCAGCCAGGGTTGCCAGGTATGCGAATAAAAATCCAAAAGTTAAGGAATGGGGAAGATAAAATCCGGGTTACGTATATTCTATAGGAGCGGAACCTCGGAAGTGGGAAATATCCAAGTGAGGTATATACAGCAGTCTACTCATTAGGTCAAGAGTATCTTGATTAAATGAAGTTTACTTTATCGTTAGGAGGCCTATGTGAACACACGGAGGATTCGACCTGATCGAATAAAAATTTTTGTGTCCTCCATCTTCGTCCCTTATTAACAATATATATACATAGACACACACACACACACACACACACACACACATATATATATATATATATATGTATCATAGCTGCACCCCTGTTACACGAGAAAAGCCATTGCCAAAAAGACTTATTGAAATGATTCATTATTGACGCCATGCAATGCCCTTATATGACTTTTAAGCCCAGCCAAAGTTTTACACATTTTATTACATACTGCACAGCTGTGCTGGCTGGCAAGACAAACAGGTGCCACCGTATGCACTCTCTTAACATGTCTTTTCAGACCTCCAACTGAGAAGCACACTCTTCCACATTTTACACATGTTCTGTTGTGAATTGTGATAGCCACGTCACTGTTTATTATGGGTCGATTCCTGTGAGATTTTTTATGGTTAACCAGGCCTGTACGACTCAAACACCTCCTTCTCCAACCCCCTCCCCCACAAAAAGTAACACTCCCTCACTTTCCGAAAGTTCCCTCCTTCTAAGTCTCCTAATTCTGTCATGTTTCACTCTCTCCCTCTCAAACCCCAAACAACCACTACGCACTGTCTTCCTTCATCCATCCCGGTCTTGTGCCTCCCTCTCTCAATCATCATCTGCAATTGTTAAGGCTATCCTTAAACCTTACTTTAGGCTTATGCGCTGATCTTCTGCTATCTTCCAGCTCACCATACAACAGCTGCTTGGGCAGTCTCTCATTACACATCCTTACCAAATGACCCCTCCCACCTCAAACGTCTTTGCAGAATCATTGATCCTATACTTTTACTGCCACTCTTCTCAAGCATAAAATGGCCATTCTCTAGTTTATCCCCCATATTTTGCTCAGACAGTATTGATAGTACGTTCCAGTTGTCTTTCATGCCTCACTCCCATATAGCAAATATGGCAGGACTTTGCTTGTCAAATGCTTCTTCTTAACCGTTTGAGTATGTCCCTTAAAGGCTGACAATATATGCATCTCTGATCACGAGCAGAAGTAGTGGGAAAACATCATAGCCTTGTGTTGAGAGGGATTCTTTGAGATTTGATAAATGTAACCACAGCAAAGTTTGGAAGAAATATTAGCCAGTTTTCATACATTTTAGGAGTAAGCAAATAGGAAATAACAGTTGGTACGCAAGGACAAAATTCGTGTTACACGGTGTTTTGATGCGACTGATCTCTCTCTTTCCCCACTTCTCTCTTTCTTGTTTTTCTCTCTTTTCTTTTACTCAAAATATACTTTGTTCGATAAGCTAGGACACGTATAATACTTCCGCATGAAAACTTAATCAAATTTTCTGTAATTATTGCTAAATGAGAAATGTAAATGTCTAAAGCAATTCTGGCCTAATTCACCATCGAAGAGCGAGAAATACTTCATGCGAGTAAGATAAATATGAATTTTATATAGGTCAGTGTTTTCCAACAAGCATTATTGACGACAGCTTTCTAGTGTTTGTTTTGTTTTCGACATTTGGCCTTGTACACTACATATTTCAAGAACTCAGTGAGATGAATATCAACATTCGGAAACTCTCCAGTGTTACAGGAAACTTCATCCTCAACGGACGTGTAACTATGTAATATTTCCTGTGTCATGTCATTGTATAGGGCCCTGACTGAAATACTGAAAATATCTTAAGCAGAGAAAGGGGCTCTACAGTTAATTAACAAACATCATTAGGAAAATAGTAATGAATATGAGAAGAGGAATGAAATAAACAACGCTAGTATAAAAGCTTCTTTCTAAAGAAATTCTGGTTAATCCCATGTAATACATCTTAAATAAAAATAAACTAGTTGTTGATATTATTGTTGTTTCACTCCAGGTCAGACCTGGTTGAGCAAATATGGTCAAATGTGTTGCACCTGTTATTATTCTGTCTTTTCTCGAAGCATATAGTGTCAAGGGCTTCAATATCTGTGTCCTTCAGATTTTAAGATGACAGGGTATGACTGAAAGAGGTTTAGCTGGAATCTCTTACGGTTCGAATGAAGACGCACACAAAATTTATTATTCATTCTAACATTTTTCCCCCCAAAAGAAAAAGAAAATTGTATCAATAATTCTGGTTGATGTGTCCAGATTTTAAGGGAGCTGTACTGTATGGCTTCTCCTGTTCCTATCCCTACAAACTTATCCGAAAGGTCACTGAAGGAGAAATGTAGGATTCTGGTGGACTCGTGCAGTGGCATATTGCTTGCATTCCTTGGTCAGGTAAGTCAGCTTCTCAAATAGCTGTTGATCTTCTTCTTTAGGGCTTCCGCAATTATTCACAGACACATGTAAGAACGCATTATATATATATATATATATATATATATATATATATATATATATATATATATATATATACACATATATATGCATCTATATTTCCTATATTTCTGTTTTTATGCTATATATAAAAACAATTTAATATTAAACTGAATGTCAAAATACTTATCTATATAAATTGATATAAATGATTTTTATGAAAAAGAAGAAACGATGCTGCAACATCGAATACTCTGCACCATGAAAAATATACTGATACCAGCCAAGAAACTCTAACCTGAATATAACGATTGCCAAAAACGGGAAGCTTCATCGAGAAACTGAGAAAAAAAAACTGTTAACTTTTATATATATACGAGGGAGAGTCAAAAATTATACGCACTCTAGTTTTTTGTATGTAGTTATGTATGTATGTATGTATGTATGTATGTATGTATGTATGTATATGTATATATATATATATGTATGTATATATATATGTATGTGTATATATATATATATATATATATATATATATATATATATATATATACACGTATATGTACACACATGTATATACACACACGTACATGCACTCCCACTTTTTAAACTGTGTGTGAGTGTGTGTTTGAACCACCCGAAGCCCGCGAATAACTATGGTGTGGTAAAATGTGCAATACCTTTGCTAATTGTATTAGGTGCCCATAAACTTGCAAGAAAAAATAGATCCCTTCCCGACTCTCCCACTCTAGGACGTGACAGCTGGAAGGAGAAAGAGCTGCACCACCTCTCATCTAGCCCTTATTTTCAACTACGTAAACGGGAGCATCGGGAAACGAAGGGTATTGCTCAATGAAACAGCGTGCCACCACATCCAACAGTAGAACCTACAACATTATGATTGAGAGGCTTCACTTACTCTCTCTCACACACACACATACACATACACATATGAAGGTTACAGTTTATCTGCGAGAGAATTAGGAGGACTCAATTATTGGTATATATTAATAGTATCTTGTTAATTTAACTCGAATCCTTCTTGCTATCAGAGTTTTATGCTACTGTGATCTTCAAGTGAGAACTATCTCCTTTCGGTATTATGGATGGCTTTTATATATATACTGGAGCCCATGACTGGTTTCATCGGTTGGTTTCTAATGTTTTGACTAGTTTATTTTGATTAGTTTCATTCTGTTATTGTTTTAAGACGTTGTCTCTCGTTGCTCCGCCCGCCAGTACGTTGGTCTTCTATTTGTTTATATTGTTCATTTGTCGGCTTATCTGTTGTTTATCTGCATATCAATTTGTAGATTCCGCTTTCTTGCTTTATTGAAATTTCTTTATGTGTTTATTATTTCGCGTGGAGGCGCAATGGCTCAGTGGTTAAGGCAGCGGACTCGCGGTCATAGGATAGCGGTTTCGATTCCCAGACCGGGCGTTGTGAGTGTTTATTGAGCGAAAACACCTAAAGCTCCACGAGGCTCCGGCAGGGGATGGTGGCGAACCCTGCTGTACTCTTTCATCACAACTTTCTCTCACTCTTACTTTCTGTTTCTGATGTGACCGTAATTTATCAGGGCCAGCCTTGTCACACTGTGTCACGCTGAATATCCCCAAGAACTACGTTAAGGGTACACGTGTCTGTGGAGTGCTCAGCCACTTGCACGTTAATTTCACGAGCAGGCTGTTCCGTTGATCGGATCAACTGGAACCCTCGACGTCGTAAGCGACGGAGTGCCAACAACAACAACAACAACAACAATATTTCGCATTGTCAAATTCAGTTGTCGTCCTGTATCAACCTGTGCTGTATATATTGATGTTTGTTTTCAAGATTTACTTAGGCAATTTATTTATGTTTCTATGATTTACTTATGTAGGAGTTTCGGGAGGTCGTTTTTGACTGTTGCATGCATTTTGCTCAAGGTGTGCGGCCTGGTAGTTAAACTGTTGGGCTCACGATTACAAGATCATGGGCATGATTTATGAATCAAGGAGCGCGTTGTTTCCTTCAGCAAGAAACGCCATTTCATGTGGCTGCAGTCTAGTTAACGAATGCCAGCACAAAATCCCTCACTTTTCCTCCAACTGTGATACATTTGACGTGTCAATGGGTCTAAGATAGGAAAACCGACTACAGAAGCACCTAAAACAATTTGTAAAAGCATGGTGCGTGTTACGAAGACATAATCGCTTGCGAGTGACGGCTGTAGTAGTTGATTTAATACATTACTTAACTTTGAATGTGCTACATTTACATTTGTATTGAATATAGTTTCCATTATTGTACTAGCAACACGCAAAATCAACACCAGCAACAAAAACAACAACAACTACTACTACTACTGTCAGCAGCACCACACCAACCACCACCACACCAACCACCACCACCACCACCACCACTACTAATGTTGCTGTTGTTGTTGCTGCTGCTACAACAACAACAACAACAACAAAGACATGTGTAGGTGGAGTGCATACAGTTACACATACAGCTTTATAAACCTCTCCAGGAAGAAAGAATAACGGTCTCAAACAAACACGCGCGCGCACATACACACAGACACATACACACACTCACATTTACACACATATATGTATACATACATGATAAAGTTAATCCTTACAGAGTTACAAATCTATGAATGTAAATGCATAGGCTGCATTAAATCTGGTTACATACACCAACATCTTGTACATCTAAACGCATTTTCAAACAAACAAATCTATGCTCAAAGATATGAGTACAACTCAATACATACGTGTTGATACGCACTAAGATAAGTACATATATACAACATTTTCAAAGTTCATTCGCACGTTAACAATATACACTTAATCCATACACACACACAAACACACACTCAAATACTTACATGCATAGGAATATAGAAGTAATCAATCTGGTTATCTTGTAATCTAAGAACAAAACAAACTAATTTATCAAAATCCGAAAATTAATTTCAAACCAGTATTTCGGTTATCAATAAACACACTTCAACGCGTATATCTACTCATTTCTCATTTACACTCTCACACTCTCTCTAACCTTTTTAACACACACACACACACACACACAAACACACACATACACGCATAAACACGCATACACACACATACATGCACACATAAATATATGTGCCTCATTTATATATATATATATATATATATATATATATATATATAGTTATATTTCTGTGTATATACTATAAAAATGTATATTTACATGTTAATATATACACGTATGTGTAGTACTTACATATGTATACACAAACACACGATTGCGTCTTTATGCCAACACCAATAGATTATCTGCATCTCGCCGAGTCATATATACAAAGGCATTGAAAGAAAACTGAACCAAATATATGTATGTATGCATGTGAGTGTGCGTTTGTGTATGTATGTGCGAATATTTCTATGTGTGTGTATGTCTGTATGTATGTATACACACACACATATACATACACATACACACACTGAACTAGTTTTCTTGCGACTCGAGTTTCATGCCAATGCGATTTTCAGGCAAGTGCTGATATTTTTTCGATGCTTGTGTTTATTTTATATACGTTGGAGTGAGATCGTCCATTTCTGTATGGTTACAATTTTCATTGGCCGGTTTCCGATGTATTTTGGTGGGGGTGTTGGAGCTGCGTTTAATATGACTCCTGTTTTCATTGGCTGCACTTCAGTGGCGTTTCATTGTTTTACTTTCAAAGGATTTATCTACGATTGTCGTCTTTTCATTTGCTAATTTGCTTTCTGCATTATCTTTACTTTGGTTTTACTATATGTCGTTTCCTTGTTTTAATTTCTGGTTATCTAGTTGTTCAGATTTTGTTCTACTCCTGATTTGCCGATATCCAATTTTGCTTCGGAGTACTTATGTCATATTTACTATATGTAGTAAATCTATCTATCTATCTATCTATCTACACACACACAATCACACACACATATGCATGCATGCGTTTGCTTGTGCATGTGTATGTGTGTGGTATTTTTCGATGTTGTTGTTGTTGTTATTGTTATTATTATTATTCAGGTCACTGCCTGGAATTGAACTCGGAATCTTGGGGTTAGTAGCCAGCGCTCTTAACCACCACACCATATGCCCGTGCACAATATGGTAACTATATTAAATTATATGTGTATCTGTAAAATATCGACACTACGTAATTATTTCTAATGGGATATAAAAATTTATTCAGCTATTGTAATTCAAGTTTAAAGAAACTTATTAAAAAGTGGTACGGTAAGATCAACCCAATAAATGGTAAGTGTAATAATGAAATCTAAGGGATGATTAAAAAAATATATATTCATTAAAGTATATATCACATGCACCTTTATAATGGCAAATCTTCAAAAATTGGAGAAATAAGAAAAATAATTACAAAAAATATGTTGTATAAATCATGGAAAAAGAAACTCAACAAAATTATAAATATCAACCATATTAGTAATGAATGAAATAAAAAAAGTTGGTATTACTAAAAGGTATTAATTGGTATTTATTTGGATTTAAGGAACAGTAATATTAGATAATACGTGATGAACACCGAAGTGAGGATGAGAATAACTCAATCTATTGGGCCACGTAAGGATCGGCTAACAATTTTAAAGACAAGAAAGAAAAATATTTTGTATACCAAAATTGATACTTGGCATATAATGTATAATTTTTATTATATATGTCTTGGAGAGAAATGTTTCTTTAAAAGGTTGTAAATTATTTTTACAACTGCTCTTACTAAGACTTATTTTCAAGGTAGATTAAACTAGGTTATATCTTATACTTCAGTTATCTATCTGTGGTGCTGATTCTTTTAGTACTAAAAGCATTTCATTTCATTTTGGAATCCACTATGGAAAAGAGGATCATTAAAGTGCTTGAAGGTGTCATTAAAGATATATTGGTTAGTAGATATCTAAGATGACTTGAGGTAAATATTTTAAACAAAATTAGTGTTAATTTTGTAGAGATTAGGAATGTTTATGACTGTAGTGTAGTGTCTAATTTGATTTGAATTACTAAAGTTTGTAGCAACATTTAGGAAGTTGATAGTTGCAAGGTTAGATTCAAGAGTGATTTGTAGCTGTATGCATTGTAAAATTTTCTGGAATATGTCAGCCTGTTGACGTTTGAAATTTTTTCTTTTTTTCGCCCTTTCAAAGCTTAGCCAGGCTCATGGGCCCGGTTTCCCGGTTTCTATGGCGTATGTGTTCCCCCCAGCTGGACGGGACGCCAGTCTGTCGCAGCGTTACTCAAGAAACAGGAAGAAAGTGAGAGAAAGTTGGGGCGAAAGAATACAACAGGGGTCACCACCACCCCCTGCCGGAGCCTCGTGGAGCTTAGGTGTTTTCACTCAATAAACACACACAACGCCCGGTCTGGGAATCGAAACTGCGATCCTCCGACAGTGAGTCCGCTGCCCTAACCACTGGGCCATTGCGCCTCCACAGACGTTTGAATGATACAACAATATGCATTGAGTCAACATTCCAGGACCAACTAAATATCGTCCCATCTTTTTCATGCAAATTATTCCTCAAATATAATTAATTCATGTAGTTGAATTTAATTTAGGTATTACTACATCCGGGGAGGCCAGGGATGCTGGTAGTGTATAGATACATGCAAATATAATATGTCTACACACACACACACACATATAATATGTACAGATGTATATGATTGTGTATACATACATACCTACATATATATATATATATATATATATATATATATATATATATATATATATATATATATATATATATATATATATATATGTTTATATACATGTATATGTGTATGTATATATATATATATATATATATATATATATATATATATAAATGTATATATGTGAGTGTATGTATGTATGTATGTATGTATGTATGTATGTATGTATGTATGTATATATATATATATATATATATGTGTGTGTGTGTGTGTGTGTGTGTGTGTGTGTGTGTGTGTGTGTATGTGTGTATATATGTATGTATATATATGAGAATATATGTACGTTCATCTCAACATGCTTATATATGTATGCATGCTTAAGCGCATATACATTTAGAGCTAGAATATATATCCGTCGTCTGATTGTAAGGTAATATATCGTTATGAAACCATGATAATTATCAACCAACTTCTGTGTATTGTTTTAAGGGATTTATCGTTGAATGCAGTTTGTCACCAAATCATTAATCTGTGCATGAATACTTGCTCTGTTACAAAATGTATACACTCAAAACTCACTGTTGGTTCTATTGACGTTCTGACAAATTATTATATTCATGCATCCATTCTTTCTTGCCTTCTTACCACCACCACTGCCGCCTCCGCCGCCTCCGCCGCCTCTGCCGCCTCCGCCGCCGCCTCCGCCGCCGCCTCCGCCGCCGCCTCCGCCGCCGCCTCCGCCGCCGCCTCCGCCGCCGCCTCCGCCGCCGCCTCCGCCGCCTCCGCCGCCTCCGCCGCCTCCGCCGCCTCCGCCGCCGCCTCCGCCGCCTCCGCCGCCGCCTCCGCCTCCGCCTCCGCCGCCGCCTCCGCCGCCGCCTCCGCCGCCGCCTCTGCCGCCGCCTCCGCCGCCGCCTCCGCCGCCGCCTCCGCCGCCGCCTCCGCCGCCGCCTCCGCCGCCGCCGCCTCCGCCGCCTCCGCCGCCTCCGCCAACCGCCGCCGCCTCCGCCAACCGCCGCCGCCTCCGCCGAACGCCAGAAACATAACTTCGGCAATAAACTCGCGTGCAGTTGCGTTAGTTCGGTATGGCGTTGGAATCCTGGAGTGGACAGAGGAGTAACTACAGGAGATGGACAGGAAAGCTTCTAACGATGCATGATGCCCATCATCCACGTGCGGACATTGATCGCCTATATATGAAGAGAGAAAATGGAGTAAGAGGACTGATGGAAGACTGCGTTCGTATTGAACTCGAGAGCTTAATGAGATACCTAGCCCAAAGTAAGGAAACCTTGATAGCGACAGTTGGGAACGAGAGTATTGAAAGCAGAGAAAAAAGAAAAAACAAAGGAGGGAGTACTCAAGAGCATGAATAAGAATTATGCAAGATGGGACTACACAATCAATTCCATGTAGCCACAACAGAAGCTGTTGGTAAAAATAGGTGGGATTGGCTGATGAAAGGAACACTAAAAAAAAAAAAAAGACCGAGAGCACTATACTGGCAGTGCAAGACCAAGCTTTGGCCACGAACTGGAGGGTCAACTTTAGGATTGTGCAAGTGTCTTTGCTGTGCTGCATCTGCAGTAGAGTGGATGAAACCATTGCCCATATCACGAACAAACACCCTTGACTTGCCCAAAACCACTACAAGTTGTGGCGACACAACTATGTATCGAAAGTGCTACATTGGAAACTGTGCGAAAAGTAGGGCTAGAGAGGTAAGACGTGGTATGAGCACAAACCGAAGAGAGTGGCGGAGTCGGAGATTAGCAAAATTCTCTGGGATTTCCCAATCCAAACAGATGAGGTGCAAGAACATAACAGGCCGGACATAGTGGTGGTGGACAAAATACACCACATATGTTATATAGTTGATGCTGCATGCCCCTTTGACCCACGAATAGTCAAGAAGGAAGGTGAAAAGATAGATAAATACAATCGAAATACCCCGGCTAAAGAAAATGAAGAAGGTGAAAGATAGTGTCAATTATTGTTGGGTCCTTGGGAACAGTATCAGAAGGCAGCAAGGGGGATATAAAGGAAATTAGAACAGTAGAACTGTTACAAAAGGCTTGCCTCATTGACACGGCTAGAATAATCAGGAAAGTATTAGAGAGCTGAAAAGAATGGATAGCATGGTACTGTAGGCTGCAAGTAGCAAGCTCGCCACGCATGTAAGACTCCAGGAGCTCCAACAAAGCCTGTAAAAAAGAATAATAATAATAATAAAAATAATAATAATAATAATAATAATAATAATAATAATAATGTTTTCTACCCTAAGTACAAGGCCCGAAATTTTAGGGGAGGGGGCCAGTCGATTAGATCGACTCATGTACGCAACTAGTACTTAATCTATCGACCCCGAAAGGATGAAAGGCAATGTCGACCTTGCGGAATTTGAACTCGGAATGTAAAGACAGACGAAACACGACTAAACCTTTCGCCCGGCATGCTAACGTTTCTACCAGCTCGCCGCCTTGCATATATATATAATATTTTTTTCTATTCTAAGAACAAGGCCCGAAATTATGGGGAAGGGGCCAGTCAATTAGATGGATGTCAGTACGTAACTGGTACTTAATTTATCGACCCCAAACGGATGAAAGGTAAAGTCGACCTCGGTGGAATTTGAACTCAGAACGTAAAGACAGACGAAATACCGCTAAGTCCATGCAATCGATTTATCCCTGCCTTTAAAATTGCTTTGCGTCCCAAATTTGAATATATATATATATATATATATATATATATATATATATATAGATAGATAGATGTAATATATATATATATATATATATATATATATATATATATATATATATATATATATATATAGATACATTTTTATATATGACGTTGACCACTAACGTGGACATTCAATGTGCTAGAAATAGATCACATCTTGTGTCTAAAAAGACCTAAATTGTTCTCAACATGACATATAGCGTGATACCAAAACGTAAGCGGGCAAGACATTTAAAATCACCGAAAAGGAACATTATTAAACAGGTGCCGGTTTCAAATTTAACAATCTTACCGACTGTCTATTTCTCTTCAGCCTGATTTGTAATGGAACCATAATCATCAGAACCCCATACAAAGTTGCCCACCGCCATAGGTGCGCGTGTATATGGTTCTGCTAATTACAGCTTAATGGTAAAATTCAAAAGTCTTCGTTTTGGCGCGCTAATTCCAGGAATATGTCTGCAGAGAATATTTACTGCGTCGCATATATCCAGTATGAGAACTCGGTAAGGGTTAATATATTATCAAAAAATATGGCAAAAAATCATATATTAATCATATATTAACTAATATCGATTAATTATATATATATATAGATTAGATAGATGCAATATATATATATATATATATATATATATATATACACACACATCCAATCTAGGTAGAATCAACCAAAAAGTTGACAACCAAAAGAGCTACCAATAGTTTCATGCTTTTATGGTAACTACGCACACACACACACATATGTGTGCGTGTGTATATCTATCTATCTGTCTATCTATCTATCTACATATATGTATGTGTGTATATATATGTATATACATACATACACATACGTACATATAGAATAATGTTGCAGTGAAAGACTATGAAGGAACATACAGAAAACAAGGAAACACACAAAGGACGTGAAGACGATCAACCCCCATCAATTTTCGACAAAAACTCACGTACATAAATGAATACACGCGTATGTGAGTGTGTGTGTGTGCGTGTGTGTACACACACACACACACACACACATATATATATATATATATATATATATATATATATATATATTTACGCGATTGCATTTGAGAGCGTGCATGCATGTATGTGCGTATGTGTGTGTGTGAGTGTGTGTGTGTGTGTGTGTGTGTGTGTGCATCTGTGTCGGCACACCACATGTAATCGTCATAGTGACGAAATCTTTCCAGTCTTATAAGGCCTCCCATTTGTGTAAACACACCCGTGCACACATATTTTCAAGCAATCACATTGCATGCATAATTGCCTATTCAATATATTTAAGCATGTGTGACAGTATCCGTGGATGTTTGTGCGTTTCTTGTTTAATAATTTGTATATCCGTGTGGAAATATTCCCCATGTTTATGTCATAGGTGCTTTTTCTTCCGGCCACTCGTATTTCCTATCTTCCTTGTTGACGGAATGTTCTACGACAATCCCTGCAGCACCCATCTCTGCTAAACACCCACCACCACCACCACCACCACCATCGCTACCGTCGCCGCCATCACCAACACCACCACTATCAACTATAACCACCACCACCTCCACCACAATCAAGAAGAGCAACAACAACTACACACCAACACAACAATAAATAAGTAAATAAATAAATAAATAAATACCAATACCACCACTGCTGCTATCACCACAACCAAACCACCACCAGCACCACCACCACCAACAACAACAACAGCAACATCACTAACAACAGCAACAACAACAGCAACAACATTGCCACATCTATCACTAACACCAACACCAACACAAACAACACCGCTGTTACTACGAACGCCACCATCATCATAGTCACCATCAGCACCATCATCACCATCATCACCATCACTATTACCACTACCAGCGGCAGCAGTAGCGCCATCGCCGCCGCCACCACCACCACCACCACCATTACTACTGTCAGTCACCATGACATCCATCACTAACACCAACATCATCGCCACCACCACCACCACCACCACCAACTCCATCTGCACAAACCTAGTCGACATCAGGTTTATGTCAACATTACCAGTTGACTGTCCCATTTGGATAACCATGTCTCCAATCGTATAACACCACCGAGTAATACCAATCCCTTATCACTATATACACCCATTACTTAATGCTTCGTACTTATATTTCGTACGTAATTTTTCTTTTCTGAAACAGTGTTGTTGTTGTTGTCGTTCAGGCAGCAAACTGGCAGGATGGTTAGCACACCGCACAAGATGCTTCCTTGGCGGCATTTCTTCCAGCGAGTTCAAATTCCGTCGAAATCCACTTCGCTTTTTTTTTATCATTTAGGAGTCTATAATACTACAAGTACTAGTTTAATACTGGAGTCGATGAATCGACAAGCACCGTCGTCCCGAATTTTAGGTTTTGTGCCTATAGCAGAAAGAATTATTATAATCACTCTTTGTTAAGTCGGCGAGCTGGCAGAATCGTTACCGAGCTAGACAAATTGCTTAGCGACATATCTTCCGGCTTTTCGTACTGAGTTCAAATACCACCAAGATCGTCTTTGCCTTTTATCCTTTCGGAGTCGATGAATCGAGAAGCCCCCTCCCATACCGCGCTCCAAATTTCGGATCTTGTGCCTATAGGATTATTATAATTACTGTTTGTTAAAGTGGCGAACTGGCAGATTTATTACCACGCCAGACAAAATGTTTAGCGGCATTTCGTTTTGAGTTCGAATTCCGCCGAGATCGATCGACTTCGCCTTTTATCCTTCGGAGTCGATAAAATGAATAATAGTTGAGCAGGTATCGATGTAATCGATAGGCAGCGAGATGGCAGAAACGTTAGCACACCGGGCGAAATGCTTAGCGGTATTTCGTCTGCCGCTACGTTCTGAGTTCAAATTCCGCCGAGGTCGACTTTGCCTTTCATCCTTTCGGGGTCGATTAAATAAGTACCAGTTACGCACTGGATTCGATATAATCGACTTAGTCCCTTTGTCTGTCCTTGTTCGTCCCCTCTATGTTTAGCCCCTTGTGGGCAATAAAAAATAAAAATAAGGTGTCGATGTAATCGACTCGCTCCATTTCCAAGATTTCAGGTTTTGTGCCTATAACAAAAAGGCGAAAAGATCATCATTATTATTAGTAAGGCAGCAAACTAGTGGTATTGTTCAGACGCCGGACAAAATGCTTAGCGCATTATTTGGGTTCACAGAATTGTTTGCGCAGGCAAAATTCCTCCAGCATTTTGTTAGTTACGGCTACTGAAGTCAACTCTACCATTCATTCTTCAAGTGTTGATAAATATAGTACCAGTTACTGTATTAATTGATTATACCCTCCCTCAAAGTTGCCGGCCTTGTGTTTAAATTTGAAGTAATGATAATAATAATAATAATAATGGTTTCAAATTTTTCCACAAAGGCAGCCATTTAGAAGGCGGAGATGTGTCGATTACATCGACCCAAGTGTTCAACTGGTACTTAATTTATCGACCCCGAAAGGATGAAAGGCAAAGTCGACCTCGGCGGAATTTGAACTCAGAACATAGCGACGGGTGAAATGCCGCTAAGCATTTCATCCAGCACGCTAACAGTACTAGCAGCTCACCGCTTTAATAATGATAATAATAATAATTGTTTTACTTGTTTCAGTCATCTGACTGCGGCCATGCTGGAGCACCGCCTTTAGTCGAGCAAATCGACCCCAGGACTTATTCTTTGTAAGCCTAGTACTTATTCTATCGGCCTCTTATTGCCGAACCGTTAAGTTACGGGTACGTAAACACACCAGCATCAGTTGTCAATTGATGGTGGGCGACAAACACAGACACACATACACACACACACACACACACACACACACACACACACATATATATATATATATATATATATATACGACGGGCTTCTTTCAGTTTCCGTCTAACAAATCCACTCACAAGGCTTTGGTCGGCCCGAGGCTATAGTAGAAGACACTTGCCCAAGGTTCCACGCAGTGGGACTGAACCCGGAACCATGTGGTTGGTAAGCAAGCTACTTACCACACAGCTACTCTTGCGCCTAAATCATAATAATAATAATAATAATAGTAATAATTTCCTTTATTTGCCACCAGCGCGAATGATAAGGGGGCAATACAAAGACAGATGTAAAGTGTTGGGGTTTGATTATTAAGAAAAAATGTATACACGGTATACATTAGAAGGGAAGTATACATAGTATACGACACTAGAAAAAAAAGTTATAGTTATGGGGTTCCCCTGATACAGGAGGACCTCTAGGGATAATCGAGCAACCCCACCTTCCAAGATTACTCTGAATACCGAGGACGAGTGCCCTCTCTATCTCTTCTCTTTCGACTCACAGGTCTACACTGAGAGTGGTATCATCCACTCTTGCCATTTTCGTAACTTTCACCCATCTCTTCATAAATCCACTCAAGGACAGCACTTCCCTCTCCATCCTCACTTTCCTTTTCAAGTGAAACTTGAAAAAGTCGATGAGGATTTTTACCAAAGAGTAATGTTTCTGTCCTCATTCCTCTCAGCCGCGTCCACTAGACAACCTCTTTCGCCACAGCCACCAGATAAAAGAAAACTGCCTTGCCTGCTCGATGAAAGGAAGGCAGCGGGGCAACCATCATTATGGACTCGGCTGGCAGACGGATTCGTCCCGCAACGCAACAATAGCTGTTCGACATAACTCCACACGTCAGCAATGCCCAGACACTGAACGAGTGCATGCAGAATGGTTTCGTCGCTCTGCGAGCACCTCGAACAAGCCCGACTGACAACACATCTGTGCCTGTAGAGTTTATCTCGAACCAGTAGCGTGCCCCGGTAACAATGCCGGGGCAAATACATCTGGAAATTATCCATAACAGTCCCCAACCGGAAAGTCCTTTGGAATAAACTTGCCAGTTCATCTTTGTCAACGCCTAGGGTCTCCCCGAGGACGTCGTCGCACTTCCCCGGTACTAATTCTCTATAAATATCTAAAGTGGAACATATTCGCCTCAGTGACGTCATTAAGTTTAGACCATTCGATGTTCTTATTCTCAATTTTTTCCGATGAGGATCTCGTTCCTTTGTCGAACATTATGATGGCTTCTTTATCAGCCATCTTTAAATAATCACAGAAAATTGTAAATATTTGCTTTTGCCGTAAGTAGTTAAAATTTTTCAAATTATTGATGCGCACCCCCTGCAAAACAGGGTGCCTTTCTACACAAAATACTATCTGCGCAGTCCAGACAATCTCAGAAATGCAATGGTAACAATAAAAATGAAAACACAAGGCCTTAGAAGGCCGAAAAGATTACAAGCACTTTTTCAACTGACGGAGCACCAAATTTCCGTAACTTCACAGTATGGCGACCACAATAACAACAACAACAACAATAATAATAATGGTTTCAATTTTTGCACAAGGCCAGCAAGCCGATCACATTGACCTCAGTGCTCAACTGGTACTTTTATCGATCTCGAAAGGATGAAAGGCTAAGTCGACTTCGGTGGTATTTGAACCCAGAACGTAAAAAAAGATGAATACTAATATTAATACTACTACTAATAATAATGCTTTCAAATTTTGGCACAAGACCAGTAATTTTAAGAGGAGGAGTTGGTGAATTACACTGACAGCAGTGCTTAACCGGTACTTATTTTACCGATCCTGAAAGGATGTAAAACAAAGTCAGCATCAGCAGAATTTGAAGTCAGAGCGTAAAGTGCCGGATGAAATACCGCTAAACATGTCATCCGAGGCACTAACAATTCTGCCGGCTGCCCGCCTTAAGAAGAAGAAGAAGAAGAAGAAGAAGAAGAAGAAGAAGAAGAAGAAGAAGAAGAAGAAGAAGAAGAAGAAGAAGAAGAACAACAACAACAACAACAACAACAATAACAACAACAAAAATACGAAGAACATCAACAAAAACAACAATAGTAATAGTGGACCGTGCCCAATCCATGCTATAAACTAATGATACTGGAAGTGAAGACAGCTGATTGTAGCTAATAGAAAGCAGAAACAGGAAACTGAATCAGAAACGAGCCATTAATATGATTTGATAATGATAACATTTGATAAAATTCTGTCAGACAGCAAATAAAGAATGTGTAGAAAAGGAGACAAAAATATCAATAATTTTCTGAGTGAGTGCAGTTAGCTAGCACGAAATGAGTATACACGCACACATGATTGAATTAGTAAAGTGTGTGTTACGATGTTAGTCTGTGGATTTGAAGTAAGAGAAAAGTCATTTAAACACAGACCAAAGGCAGTCATCTTGAATGATAATTATATAATTTTTGAGATTCTTTAATAAAGACAGAATTTTTTTGTAGCTAGGGCATCAGATATGCTCATAAAGAAAAAAAAAAAAACAAGTGGCGATGTTGTAATCTTGTATGAAAGTAGAGTTAAGTTCAGAAAAACTGGAAAAATAGAGAAATACACGGAGCTTCATGAGAGCGAGATTTTGGAACACAGGAGTAAAAAATTGTTCTTGTTGCACTTGGCGCATTCGGCACAAAGTTCGAGCCATCGCGAAGCTGAAGGAAATTGGTATTGATACACTGAGGGGTAGTAGATTGTCGATCTGTAGAAAAGTGATATCCTTTATTCTGTAATCTGCAAAAAACCCAAGAAAGATTCTTGGAATTTGAAGAAACTTGTCACCAAACCTACTTTAGGTACAAACTAATAATTTTCAGAAGAGAGTTAGTTAATTAAATTAACCCCAACAAAACTCTTATAATGTTGTGATTCGTGTCTAAATAAGTTGTTTATTATTACTAAACTCAATGTATGAATGCTTGCTTTACGCCCTTACTTGATGGGGTTGGGGTCATCCCAGGTTAGTGGTCTCAGAGGCGTCATCATGCGTGGAGCCGACCGCCTTGGAGAATGCAGAGGGGATGGCACATGACCGCCGACGAGGGAGAGCACTGGTGGACCTGGTCGGCTCTACGCATAATGGCAATGTATGGATGTCAAATGCAACTTATTTACTATTTCATATGCCATATAAACAGTACCCATGTGAAATAGGTATCAGTGTTACACACGAAAAAACAAGAGGAAATACTGAATAAGGGAGGCGGAAAATAGTGATGAATAAATGTGGAGAAGATCACAAGACGGCACGCTCGTGTTTGATAGTAGCAAAAGAAAATAGATTATAAACGGGAGTAGTAGTAGATTTGAAAAAGTTAAATGGGAAAGATCAGAAGGAGAGACGTCACATAGGAGATTATCATTAACAGGGATGGCAATTTGAAAAGCAGGAGGTGGTGGCACATTTGAACAAAAAATTATAAACATCACCACAATGCAAATATGGTAAGGAGAAGTAAGTCGATTAAGGTAGAAGTACGGTCAAAGTAGTGAGTGACTTGAAATTGGAATTTGAAAGCCAGTTATGAGAGTATTGCTGGAGATGAAGGACAAGAGGTACATCATTGAGCGGGAGTATTTAATGTGCTGAGATATAGTTACTGGAGAAAAAAGGCATTTCCTGATCGAAAAGGTTGCACATACTTTTGTCATTTTTTAAGGAAAAAAAGAGATGGAAAAGATAAGGGTAATAAAATAAGAGGCTCAGAGGGAGAAAGTTAGGAAGGATGACTAGTTGAAGCAGCAGATGGTGGTAGTGAAAATCTGTCATGGGGTGGATGCATGTTGTACTACAGTACTTAGAGAATGTAAGTGACCTTTGTATGTTGGCTCAGCGGAAAGTGATTCTAACATTTAGTTCTTCGGAAATTGCTTACTTTTAAGCCTTAACTTAATTTTCAATACTGATTCTTTGCCCCATTTACTTACATAATATATTGCATTGTTTGAAAAATACATTTGGTTTGGCAAAGCTACTGCTAAAATCATCAATGCAATATAGTTTATTGTAAACATATTGGCATTTTCTTCTTTACATAATCTGACTAAAGTATGTTTAATTCTTATCTTACTCTATTTTTTTTTTGTCTCAGAGAATTCTTGCATTTGTTGATCGTGCTTGCATTTCAGAATCCATCTAAGTTTTCGACTAATCGTGACATTTTTTTACGTCTCAACTAAGAAACATTTCACACTATAACGTTTTACACATTTCCATTTCAACTTTGCATTTGATTTCATTTTTAAGATGGGATTTAATTTCCATGAATGCTTCTTCTTTCTTTGTTTTTGTTTTACTCGATGATGTGTCAGTTTTCTTTACCGAAGGAAGAATAAACTTCCAGTGAAGAAAAGTTGATAAATGCCCGAAACAAATCTCTTTTCCTCTAATCTCATTTTGTCATGTTCACTTGTTCACGATAGTCAGATATACTGAGCTTTGTAACAAATCTCCAAGCCCTAAACATCACCAATGCTTTTCAAATTCCTAATATCAGTCGGCAAAAGGCAAGCAGTTTTCAAATGAGAACAAGAAAAAAATTAATTAATTCGTTCTTTTTGTTCTTTCTTATTTAACGTAAAACAAACTTTACAGTATTGATTGCTTAAAAAGCAACATTTAGTTCAGAGCCACAAATTTGTAGATGAGAGGTGCAAAATTTTGAATCTATTCATAGTACATGGTTAATATTTGACGAACTCTACAACTATGAAGAACAAAATGTAGAGGGAGCGAGACTAAATACTGAAAAGTGCTTTCTCAGACATAACTATTTCTACAATTCTGCCTCTTTTTTTACAAATCAAGATTTGAAAATTATTCCACCTGGGTACTCTTAAATTTTCTCTGTAAAGGGTCGGTAAAATAAATATTTATCATTTACTGTAGTCTGGTGTTGCTTTTGCTGTTGTTGCACTGCCTTTTCTTTTATTTCTTTAAATTGTAAAACGTCGGTGTATTTGGATTATCCTCTACTATGTGTTCCTCAATATTATTTCTCTTTTAGTAGTAAGAACTTTACAACAAAAGGTAATTGTCTGACTTTCAATCTATTGTGCTTCTCTTTCGTAAGCAATGACCTTGGTAAGTTTTTAAAAGTCACAATATTTTATTTCTTGTTAATGTATTATTTTACTTTCTCCCAAATCACGAAGCTTTTCTGCTGAGTGAAATAAATGCATATCGATTTCCTTACAGAAAAGACGATTTCCTTACAGGAAAAGAGAGATGGATAAAATAAGAATCAGTGACCGGCTGGAGCGACTTAAAAATTCATACCTCACCACTTCAAAAATATCTGATGACATTTACTACCAGGTTAGTCTTAGAACCGACTTCTGATGAAAAGGATTCCAGTCATAGTTATTACATTTTCTTTTCAGACACGCCTAAGACTTACTTCAATTTTGAGGACGGTTGATGCTATTTCTAGCCTGTCGAATAATCATGAAGACCTCTTGTTGGGCCATTATCTTGCTTAATAAACTTACCCAGCTTTAAAATTCCAGTTATTCTCTTTCTATTCATCAACTAATCTAAACCAGCGCAAGCTTCCAAATGTACCTCTTCCAACTTTAAAATGTCACGATAGATTTCTCCTGCTGGCTTATAACTTCAGTATTTTGGAGTGAAACTCCTAGTATTTTTTATTTATTATTTTCCCCAGGAGTTTCATAAATTAAAGACCAACAAAGTTGGGATTCAGTTTCGATTCCTATTGTAGGATATAATGAAATTAAAACAAAAGAAACTCAACATATGGAAACGACAAATTTGTAGAACAAGAGACAAATCGTTAGTAATCCACTAGTAAGCTAATGGCTGTTGTTCCAAGCTCAGTTGGAATTTTTTAACTGCTCTAATAGCACTGATAGTCTTGAGAAAATCATTGCTTCATTTTTACTTCAATTCTAAAAAATATTCTCTAGGTTGTAAAACTATGTAGAAATGAATTATCACTAGAATAGTCCTTTCTCCGCTAACACTTTTTTCTGCTTTTTTTTCGTAATTTCTTCCAGCACTTAGAAGACTTGTAAAGTTTCTATCCAAAAATGGAACATTCTATACTTATTTAATCTTTAAAAAAAAGTATCTTCTTCAGAAATTTGAAATGAGAAAATAAAAATATTAAAGAATCATTAAAAACTATTCTGAATTAATCTGGATGTATACCTTGCGAAGGAAGTTAATAGGCGGAAACTGTGTGGAAGCCTGTCGTATACATACATAATTACGTATATCTATCTCTCCCCCTCTCTCCCTTCTCTCTCTCTCTCTCTCTCTCTCTCTCTCTCTCTCTCTCTCTATCTATCTATCTATCTCTATATATAATCAAATGAATAATAACATACGATGGATAATTGTCAGCTCATTACAACTGTTTCTTACGTAAGTTTTTAACAGAAGAATGAGAACATTATTCCATTATAAAAGACTGTAATCATCGGATGAGAAGTAATTTTACAAACAAAAGAATATCCCAAGAATACAGCAGGGATGTGGCTGAAGTCTGTCGAGGCCAACTATGAAATGGGAGACTGACCAACTAGATCTTTTCTTACTTCATACTGCTCTAAGCCTACTATAATAAAATATCATCTACACTGCACTCCAGTCTACCTATGAACTAGTCTAGCAGACTCCTTTCTCACCCGGGTCACTGACCTTAGATATCATATTACACACTTTCAAGAACTGTATTCTTAAACTCAACGGCCAATTTAGTTGGTCAGTCTCCCATTTCATAGTTGGCCTCGATAGACTTCAGCCACATCCCTGCTGTATTCTTGGGATATTCTTTTGTTTGTAAAATTACTTCTCATCTGATGATTACAGTCTTTTGTTATGGAGTAATGTTCTCATTCTTCTACTAAAAAGTTACGTAAGAAACAGCTGTAATGAACTAACAATTACCTATCGTATGTTATTACTCATTTGATTATAATACACAAAGGGAATTTACGACTTGTCGGACACCATAGAGTATATCAACAACGAACTATTCAAAGTAACGTGTGATTTGGACCAACCCCTAGACGCTAAATACTCATCGGGTTGGTTTTCTGTGTGTACACAACTGGAATATCCTATTTGATATTTACCAACCATAGGCCGGAATCACAGAAATTATCCAACCCTACCTGCTGCATATCTTTTCAAGTACCTGATTCTATCTGAATCTTTATTTTACTATGTATGTATATATATATATATCCAAGGTTTCAAATTTATACATTCAAAAAGAGAGAAATTCAACACCGTAGATTTTATCCATTATTTTACATTCAATGCAGACATTTCTGTGCTTGACTATATTCAACCATCAATAAGTTAAATATTAAACGTCTCGCACGTCATCAGGAATGGTTTTCATTAGAACAAAAGACCAAAAGAAAACACAATGAATCGATCGAACAGATCAAATTATTAAAAATTATTAAAAACTATACCATTTTCGTTCACCATGTGGTTTGTTTACGTTTTTAAACAAACGACATGGTGAACGAAAATGGTATAGTTTTTAATGATTTTTAATAATTTGATCTGTTCGATCGATTCATTGTGTTTTCTTTTGGTCTTTTGTTCTAATGAAAACCATTCCTGATGACGTGCGAGACGTTTAATATTTAACTTATTGATGGTTGAATATAGTCAAGCACAGAAATGTTTGCATTGAATGTAAAATAATGGATAAAATCTACGGTGTTGAATTTCTCTCTTTTTAAATGTATAAATTTGAAACCTTGGAAATATAAACAATGAGAACGATCCTTAAGGAATCTAATCAATGATCCTTTGGGGTGAGATCTTATGCTATATTGGTAACGATTACAGAGTTTACTTTGAAAAATTATATATATATATATATATATATATATATATATATATATATGTGTGTGTGTGTGTGTGTGTGTGTGTGTGTGTGTGTGTGTGTGTGTGTGTGTGTGTGTATACAGGCATACCTCGGCTTAAGTCGTTTCGACTTAAGTTGTTCTCGATTATACGTCAGTTTTCAGAAATAATATATGGAAAAAAATCAAGTTTAGTCATTAATGTTCTCTATGGTTTTAAATTTATTACTTTAGTTTGTTGTAATTATACAGACGAATAGATATATTCGTAATAATTCTCCAATATCTTGACCTAAATTCCCTTACCTTAAATTTCCTCTAGCCACTCCTTAGGGTATTGTCCTTCCATTTTCATTTTTATTTCTATATATACATATATATTCCTTTTTTCTTCCCTCTTTCTTCTCTTGCTTGATTCACACCTAAACTGCTGTCCCTTACTACTTAATCTACCTTCCTCTAAATTGAAATTACTGCTATCTTACCCCTCCTTCTGGAAAGAAGAACAAATAGAATATATAGAAATTAAATTCCTGTTTGGTTCACTAGACTGTTGATTAACAGCCCAGTCAAGATGGTATTTTCTTCATCTCCTACTCTTGTATCTGCACACATTTACAAAATGACTTCCTGAAATGAACTTCCATTATGCAGCTGAGGAGTACATTTTCATTGCACATCTTATGTGGTGTTCTCACTACATAAATAAATGAAGTTTGTACGAAACGTACGTACTGCTATAACCTAATACATTTTTGTTGCTTTTCTTCAAATATGTATATATATATATATATATAAGATAAAACTTATTTGGAAATGGATGCATGGCGTTATGGATAAACTTTCCAGGCGGGTACTGTACGAGTACTCAGTTATTATCAAGGTTCAAGCTAACTGCATCGAGTAGTAGGGACCACCTAGGATGACTTAGGGTGAACAATCGCACTGTAATTCATCCGATAGGTAAATACTGGGTTTGCTTACCTGGATTATGAATATTTTCGGGAGCGTAAATCTAAGACGATTACAATGAATACCGAAATGGGTACAACTACATCTTTTGTATTTTTCATTTTATTTTTACAGTTAATTATACAGCATAATTGCTTTAGATGTGACCGACACGTGTTTCTGCTGCATAGAGAATTAGCAATTGTATTTGCATCTAGCTATTTTCGACTATCTACTTTTATTCAAGGTCAGTCTGCAGATGTGGTTTGACGCGAACTGAGCGTATTTATGCGTAGCTAAGACATTTTGTCAAGTTACTATGGTTTTAGAAAGAAAAAAGAAAGTGAGGGGGAGATTTAGAAACTTGATATGGCTATAAAAATTACTGCGTAGTTGACCTCATCCCGACCTTAGGTTTAAGTTCGAAATGAGAACCCTAGACATTTAAGTAGGTCAAAATGTTTTTCTCGTTGGATTGTGAATTTGTTATTATTCAATGTTTTGTAAAACAGCTAGGTGTTAAATGAGATTAAATTAAATCAAATTAAATTCTATCAGATTAAATTAGATATATGTGGTATGAAGAGTTCATTTATGAGAGAAGTTTGATAATTTCCCTGTGTAATCGAGTTTTAGATTACATGCAGTTTCTACCACCCATATGCGTTGTTATGATTTACAAAAAAGATTGCTATTTGAAAGTTAAACTAGATATTACTCAGACGACCTGTAAACTCGGGCACCTCCTGTTTGTGTGCAGGATACTAACTTATACATCACTTGCATGAAAGTATTTCAAGGTCCTCCTATATTCATGAAAAGTATTTTCAATTTTTTTATCGCAACAATTGTGACTACAAAATTAAAAATAATATCGCAAATTCCAGTTTTTGTTGACCCTCACCACCGCTTGACAACCGGCGGTGGTGTGTTTACGTCCCCGTAACTTTGCAGTTTGGCAAAAAGAGCGATAGAATTAGTACCAGGCTTAAAAAATAAGAACTGGGATCGAGTCGTTCGACTAAAATTCTTCAAGTCTAACGACTGTAATAGATAAAAGTTAAACGATAAAAGATTAAGGCATGATATATATTATGTATGTGTGTTTGTGCGTGCGTATTGTTGTTATTGTCTCCCTGCCACTTGACAACCGGTGTTGGTTTGCTTACGTTCTGACTATCAGAGGTTTAGCAAAAGCGGCTGAGAGAATAGTATCAGACATATAAAAAAAATAATAAAATAAAATAGATAAAAACTAGAGCTGATTCGATCGATTAAATCCTGCAAAGCATTGCTCC
>NC_142929.1:43758785-43761285 GCF_046866305.1 Octopus bimaculoides | reverse complement strand
AGAATAATGAAATCTAAAAACGCCGTCTAGACTACGCATCATCTTTATATATAGAGATGTATATACACACACGCACCCAAACACACGTATATATTTTAACCCGAACATAACAGATGAGCATTATTTAGAAAATGATGTCACACGTTATCGAGGCTACCATTCTTTCTGGATGTGCAAAAGGGGATGACGTCTTTATTCCAAGAATTCCTCTTACTCCATCAGGAGCAGACATTCCTTTTACATTCAGAAGACTACAATTCCCCCTTCGTGTGACTTTTGCCATGTCCATAAACAAATATCAGGGTCAAACACTGTCTGTAGCTGGTCTTCTCTTGGAAGAGCCCTGCTTCTCACATGGACAACTGTATGTTGGCTGCTCAAGAGTGGGCAGCAACAAAAAACCTATTTGTATATGCTCCACAAGGGAAAACAAGGAACATAGTTTACAATGAGGTGTTATAATCACAACAGCAAGAAAGTATGTACATGATCACCTTCTTTTACGAAACGTCATTGACTTTCATATATTTATATTGATATACATATGTATACGTGTGTTTGGGTGCGTGTGTATATATACATCTCTCTATATAAAGATGATGCGTAGTCTAGACGGCGTTTTTAGATTTCATTATTCTCTTTAACCCGGGCAACGCCGGGTATTTCTGCTAGTTATTATATACGCATTCACACACGCATATATATATATATATATATATATATATATATATAGATATATATATGTATATTTAATAATACACATACGCATATATATATATATAGATATATATATATGTATATATAATAGGGTTTGTATGTGTGTACGTATGTTCCTTATGTTTTCGAAAACTGACTTGCCGATTTTAACGTAATGAAATGGGTAATGAAAGGATTCAGTAATCCTTCGGCTACCAAATGAACTTTACTTTCATTTACATATTTTCTGCGATATCTCAACAACCAGCTATAGTAATTTGAAATACACTGCTCTACAACGACCATGTTTCATTAGAAAGTGAAAATAGTTTCACACTTTCAATTTAAACCAAAATTGCAACGTGTTGCATTACGAGAGTGTTGCATTGTGTAGCGTGTGATCGTCGCATTGACCATGACAGAGAAAGTTGTCACGGCGATACCTGCTCAGAGATGTTTGCAAAGTTGTAGAATGTCTATGGAGAAAAGTGTATGAGCCGCACACAAGTGTACAAGTGGTTCAGACGTTTCCAAGATGGCCGAAAAAATGTCGATATTGACGAATGTTTTGGGAGACCCGCAATCAGCAGTACTGAGAAAAACATCGTAGATGTGTGTGCATCTGTGAGAGGAAGTCGTCGAATTATCATCTGTGAATTATCAGAGGATGTGCAGAATTAGTTACGGTTCAGTTCAGTCGATTATCATTGAAGATTTGGATACGAGATGTGTGTCTGCCAAGTTTGTGCCAAAACTGATTTCAGATGACAAAAGACACTCGGGTTTCAGTTGCACAAGATTTTCATTGTGTCGAGAGCGATGAAAACGTTTTGAAAACTTTGCGTAGGTCTCTGAGCAAGTATCACCAAGCTTTTGGCAAAATTTGATGCAGATTCTCTGCTCAGCTTTCTGTCATTGTCAATGCGATGATCAAACGCTACACACATTCCTTCGAAGCACTGCTGTAAGCAGTGGCAGTGAGTTAGAACGTTAATAGTTAGTGCGCATGCACAACAAAGTTCAAGGTCAATTTATGCCAAGCGGATTCACTCTGCATACTTTAGCTTCATTACTATGGCAAAAGTCCGGATACTTATTGATCAGACCACTATAAAGGCTACCAAATAAACTGTTTTTGGCACAACTCTTTTTTACTATTAAAATAACCTCGGAAACGAAATCGGGTCGCACAATTTTGAGGTCATTTTCGGGCAACATTTTCATTTCTAATGTTTCACTGCCGTCCAATGTTTCACGCATGAGTCGAATTCTATTCAGACAAACATTTATAAAAATGTACACATAAATATTTTATTAAAATAATCCACAACTAAAACAATTTCATTAAAAGACATCCATTTCTCTATATGTTATGAAAAAATAGCCATTCATTCTCACTCTCACATGCACACGCACACATGTACGTACAAAATACGATGTATGTACATGTATTTATGTACGTGTATATGAAAGATAATGTGTGCGTGTTTGTCTGAGAGTGAGTGATAAGAGAGAGGGAGAAAGAGAGCGAGTGAGTGCCACTTACACAAAACATACATACATGACAACAATCACTTCACTCCCTCACTCTCTCTCACGCGCGCGCGCACGCACACACACACACACACACACACACGTTCATTTCATATACTTGTCACTTTCTGCTCTCTTCAAAGCATACAGAAATTAGATAAAAATTTACGGAAATTAACAAACAATCATTTCATCCCAAACGATCGATCATCTGATCGAGTTGACAACTTTCCTGCTTCAAACAAAAGAATGCCATAAAATAACTTCCTTT
>NC_142929.1:43726285-43753785 GCF_046866305.1 Octopus bimaculoides | reverse complement strand
AAGTTATCTTCAAATATTGACATTTTTAATTCCCATTTATACCACTACAATGTTGCTTTGTCTAAAGCGGGATATGACCAGAAACTTTCTTTCCTCAGTCCTGGAAGGCCGATTCATTTTGATAGAGAAATTAATAATGATGTTAGTAATAGTTAGTCTACTAACTTAATTTGTGGTGATGAAATACTAAATGAAAATCATCCTACATACCTGATATTTTAAGTAATAAGAATAATATTAGAATATATTTTGATAGGAAACTTCATACTAATACTAGCAAAAAACTTAGGTTAGTTAAAAGTAATGGCAATGTAAATGATATGGTTACTCTACAAAATAATAGGGACTCCACAAAAAAATATGCAAAACTATAAATCATAATATTGTCCTAAAGAATAATGGTAATCAAAATGTATCCTGCACTCACTCACACAATAAATTTAAAAATAAAAATCCTGTCTGGTTCAATATCCCATTCAACTGTGCAGTACCCACTAATATATACAAAAAATTTATAGCTATTTTACAAAAAAATTTCCCTTCTTCCCACAGATATAGTAGAATCTTTTCATGTAAAGGCTTACAATTTTTATTTAAGCCTGGTACTTATTCTGTCGGTCTCATATGCCAAACTTTAAGGTAATGGACGAAAACAAGCTAACGTCGGTTGTAAAGTGTTGGAGTGGGTCAAACAGAAATACAAAGATATATACATGTATGTAGATATATAGACACACATAGATATATACATACACAATACATACACATGTAATTTTATATATGTACTTTGTATCTATCTATCATTGTTAGATATTTACATATACAAATGGCTTTCAGTTTCCGTCTACCGAATACATTCACAAGACTCTTGTCGGCCCGGAAGTATAAGGTTTATTTAAGGATGTTGAGCAAAACACTCATGTTTCAAAAGTGAATTATTCAAACCCCAAAGAATTCCTCTCAACATATGGCTATGATGCTCCCCCATTACTTCTGCTCATGATCAGACATGCACATATCGTCAACCACCAAGGGACATGCTCAACTGACAAGCAAATCTGTGGTATTAAGCAGAATATTTGCTGTAGCCCATATTTTATACCAAGACAAAACAACGTACATGATAACACTTCCAATCAATTAAGATCAGAAGCCATGAGAGCCACTGCCTGGTACTGCATCCGGGCATTTATTATTATTATTATTATTATTATTATTATTATTATTATTATTATTATTATTATTATTATTATTATTATTGTTATTATTATTATGTGCTTGGATTTTGCTTTGGATTTTGCTTTGTGTTTTTTACATGTTTACTCTCCAAGTCTCACCCAGAGACCTCAAGAGACAAGTTAGAATTTCAAGACGGTATTATGACTAAGGTCGTTGATAACCGCCATATTTTTAGATTTGCACAAAGTATTGTTTGAGAGAATGTGTCAAAACATAAGAAAAGTCAAAACTTGTGTTAAAAGCAGTTTGGATATAAGATGATAGTGTGATCTTAAGATGACATTTAAAAGTACTTTTGATAATTTGTCTTCAGATTAAATTGATTTTGGAATTACATAGACAATATATTTCATAGGATGTAAGCAGTGCCCATCACACTACATTTTAAATTTCTTCCATTTTTAGATTTCCTGGAATCTGACATAGATAACAGTCAGCCCCTTTTGCTTTTATTCCTAGGGAACTAATGACAACAGGTATCGTTCTAATTTTGAGTTTCCAAATTCTGCCAATTTCTTTCAAGATCTTTATACTCGCTCAGTCTTTGATAGGTCTTAACAAATACATTTATGTCGATTGGGGCAGTCATATCGATGAGGAGGCATGACTTTTGTCTGAAATCCTTCAATATAATGTCTGGCCTATTTGCATCTATCTTTTTCTCAGTTTGAACTGAAAAGTTCCATAGGAGTGAGATATGACCATTTTCAAGCACTGGAGGTGGTTTGTGTTCCCAAGAGTTTTATCATAGGGCAGGTACAGATCATCGTAAATTACCCAGTGAATATATTGTACTGCTCTATTATGCGTGATGAAATACTAATGGTGCAAGAAGGAAGCACATGGAGACAATATCGATGGTTTCAGTCTGTTGTTTACATTACACGACATGTTGGGCTACAGTTGTTCTTTAAGATGTTGGCATGATACCTTCTTATACGTAGGCATCGATCCTAGGCTGCTATGATAAACCATTCTCTCTGATTTTAAATAAGATACCAAACATTAATGGGAAAAAACTTTGTCAACGTCAGCGTTGTTAGCTCTCTATGGGTATTTGCAATTGAGAGGTTTTTCCTGCCGTTCATGAGTGAGAATATTTAAGGCAGAATTTTAGTAAGGGTTTTCATACTTTTAGCTTTTTCTTTGCTTGCTCCCAGTTCATCTAACTCTGGAACTTGCTGTATTTGGAATTTATTATTATTATTATATTATTATTATTATTATTATTATTATTATTATTATTATTATGTGCCAAAATTTAGACAATTATTGTTTTTATTTGTTTTTCCTCCTTTCGGCATGGATAAAATAAAATACTAAATCAGAAAAATGCTAGGGTGATGTAAATGAATTGCCCTTCCTCTTAAGTTTGCTGGCCATGTGCAAAAAATAGAAAGAAGTGTTATTATTATTATTATTATTATTATTATTATTATTATTATTATTATTATTATTGTGAGCGAGCAGAATCGCTACTGCGTCGGACAAAATGCTTAGCTGCATTTCGTCTGTCTTTACTCTCTGAGTTCAAATTCAGCCGTCGTCGACTTTGCCTTTCATCCTTTAGGGGATCTATAAAATAGGTACCAGTTGAGCAGGTGTGTGTGTGTGTGAGAGAGAGAGGAGGGGGTTAATGTAAATGACCTCCCCCCTCCCCCGAAATTGCTGGCCTTGTACCAAAACTTGAAATTATTATTATCATTATTATTGTTGTTGTTGATGTTACCATTATTGTTGTTATCATTACTACTACTACTACTACTACTACTACTACTACTACTACTACTACTACTACTACTACTACTACTACTACTACTATTATCATCATTATTATTATTATTATTGTTATTATTATCATCATTATTATTATTATTATCATCATCGTCATCGTCATCAATGTCATCATTATTTATTTTTGTTCTTATTGCATTGCATCTTAATGTATTTTCCTTACTTCACATGAAAGTGTCAGATACTAATGGCACACTTCTGTTTTATTTTTGAGTTTTTAAGCACACAAAGTCACGCATACAGATCTACGCGCGCACACACATACGCACCTGATACACATACATCCATACGCACAAACACACACATTCCTATACACATATACCTGAATATATATATATATATATATATATATATATATATATATATATATATATATATATATATATATATATATACATAGACATATACGTGCAAATCTTTATACATGCACATAAACATTTGGAAAAACTTTAAGTAAACATCCGTACATATTTGCCACACAAATACACTGTCTCATTGCTTACATACACACGCATAATTTGTTCTCGAAAATGTATGGTATAACATTCTAAGTAGACAGTCATAATTCTATAGCGTTATGAGGACAACTGGTTCACCCACAGGAATGCCATCTTGGCGCTTGCTTGAATGTGACAAGGATAGATTTCAGTGACATAGTGATGTAATTAGATCAGAATTCTAAGACATATGGCATCCATTGCTGAAGATCTACTTCGGTGTCCCAGTGAATTCCAAAAACAAGGAATATGAGAATGAACAACAGCAGCAGCAACAGCAGTAGCAGAAACAACAACAACATCAACAACAACAATAGTCCCTTCTACTATAGGCACAAGGCCTGAAATTTGAGGGGAGGAAACTAGTCGATTACATCGGCCCTAGTGGCTCACTGGTACTTAATTTATCGACTCCGAAAGGACGAAAGGCAAAGTTGACCTCCGCGGAATTTGAACTCAGAACATAACGACGGACGAAATGCCACTAAGCGTTTTTCTCGGCGTGCTAACGATTCTGCCAGCTCGCCGTCTTAATAATAATAATAATAATAATAATAGTAATAATAATAATAATCCTTTCTATTGTAGGCACAATAGAAATTTGCGGGGAGGCGGGTAAGCCGATTACATCGACCCCAGTGCGTAACTGGTTCGAAATTTATCGACCCCGAACTGATGAAAGGCAAAGTCGACCTCAGCGAAATTTGAACTCAGAACGTAGCGACAGACGAAATACCAATTTCTTTATTGCCCACAGGGGGCCAAACATAGAATGGTACAAAACAACTGATTGGGATCAGTAATGCGAATGGTTTACATAAAACATGACTTTAAAAATTATATAAAATAGAAAAATCGAATGATATTAACAGAACGTTAGACAACACAAATGAAGCGATGATCAGGTCACGCTCCGACCCCACAAGCCCCGATCTCTCGCTGGCACCTTTTTTTTCCTTTTTTTTTCTGACTATTCACACGGTTCCTTGCACGCACAACACTCGTGCAACATTCTTCCATCTCTTTTGGAACGTACACTCCGACAGACATCTCCTCTCCAGCCACACTTTCCTTTTCAAATGAAAAGTAAAAAAATGAACGTAAATTGTGGCCCGAGATAAAGTTGCCTGTCTTAATTCCTTTTATCCTCGTCTTCCATACTGCCTCTTTCGCTATTGCTACAGCCGTGAGAAAACAATTCTTACCTTCGTTTGTTAAAACTCCCGGTGGGTCAATTTTTATAATTGACTCAGTCGACAGCTGTACTCTTCCTTCGCCGGACAACAGGTGTTCAGCATAAGCCTACATGTTAGATATCTCCGGACACTGAACAATAGCGTGAGGGACGGTTTCTCTGTCTCCCCCGCATCTTGGACAGGTCGGCGACTGATGCTTACCGTGTCTTGCAAGCTTATCCCAAACGGGCAAGGCACCTCTGTAGCATTGCCAGGTTAAGGACTTTTGGAAGTTATCCAACGTTCTCAACCCGAATGTACGGTGAAACAGGCTGTCCAGTTGAATAAACCCGAGACCTAGAGTCGCCCCCAGGCCATCGTCGCATTCAGACTCTACCAACCCATTATATAAAATCCGTGTGGAACCCCCACCGCTGGCGTTGCCCGAGCGCCGGAAAAGCAAGAGGGCCTTACGACACTCTTTATGCCATTCACTCGACCTCGGTCTACGAGAACACCAGGCTTCCTGTTCGGGGAACATTTGTCTGGCCAGCGGAGACCACACCCGTTCACTATCCAGGAGAATCCAGGGATGCCTCAATCTCAACGCATGCCTGCGCATCATTAACCAAGGCATCCCTAAACCTCCCTTTAAAGGCTTTTGACAGCAGACAGAGCGTTTCACAAGTGGCGACCTGCACTTCCACAAAAAGCGAAAGAGCTGTCTCTCCAACCTGATCAACCACGAATCCGGACATGGCACGACGGTTAGGCGGTAGGTAATGACCGATGCGATAAACACATTGGCCACCTCCGCCCTCCCTTTCAGGGATAGCCACCGCCAAGACCAGGTCTTGACTACTGCAGCCACCCTGCTCAATACCTCTGTCCAGTTCTTCTCTATCTGGAGGCCTGGTCCAAACCAGACTCCCAGCAACTTAACCGGTCCCTCCGTCCAGCGCCCAACAGCGCTGTCTGAAGGCATCGACTTGCCAACCCAGGTGTCGAGTTGTAAGCCGACCGACTTTTCCCGGTTAATCTTTGCTCCTGCCACCTCCTCGTAAGCCTCAATAGTCTTACCCACTTCACGTAGGCGTGCTACTGAGGTTACGCTGATAGTGATATCATCCGCATAAGCCGTAATAAACTCCTCTAGACCTGGTTCTCTCGGAATGCCACTCAACCTCCGCAGTAGTGGCTCGAGAGCTATCACATACCAAAGCGGTGAGAGCGGACATCCTTGACGAACCGAGCGTCTGATACAGAACGGCTTCGAAAGGAACCCGTTCACCCGAACTATCAAGTCAATGTTGTGGTACAAAGCAATAAACCACCTGAGGAAGCCAAGGCCCAAGCCGAACCGCGCAAGCACAGTCGCCAGGTATCGATGGTCAACCCTATCAAAAGCTTTAGACTGGTCCAAATGTATCAGTGCCCCACCTTTGCCAGATTTATTACCAACCCTCTCTATGGTATAGCGGATAAGATGGAGGGTATCCTGAATGGTCCCATCCAGCGGCCTTGATTCCTTCACTTCCCATCGCACGTAACTTAGCTCTGGCAATACTTACCATGTGTTGGGCTTCAAGATGCTGGTTTAACTCCAGTCTTTTCACCTTCACTTGGTCCGCATTGCCAGTCCTCCAGGCTTCTTCTAGTTCCTTAACTATACCATCTCCTATTCTACGTCCCTTCTTAGCTAAACTTATGCTAAACCTAATAGACTCATATTTGATGGCTCTTTTTAGGGCGTACCACCATTTGTTATTAATGATGGTACCTGTCAATGCCCTCTATATTAACATCTTGATCCGCTTTCTGTATTCCTCAATCGCCAAAAGGGACGTATTGAGTTTCCAGTAGCCAGATCCCTGACTATGTAACTTATCTATTGTCAGTTTACAGGTAACCATCTTGTGGTCACTGTAGCTGACTAGAAAAAATTGTGGACACTTAGCTATAGACTTATCTGTTTCTCTAATTAAAATCCTATCGAGATATGTTCTGGTAGACCCGTCACTATTTGACAACGTCCACTGTGGAGTGTTTGGGTGTTCCAACCTATATGGGTCTGCTAGCTGAAAGTTACTTAGCAGATCCCGTAAGCCTGGGTTACATTTTCTGTTCGTGTTCGAGCCAACACAATCTGTGTGTGCCTCACATATTGTGTTAAAGTCTCCTAACAATACTAGCGAATGCGACGTGGCCAGGAACTTGCCCAGGTCACGAAAATATTCACTTTGCAGGCCCATAATATTGGGTGCATAAATAGCAACTAGCCTGATTATCTTGCCACAACTGAATGTCAGGTCAAGAACGACCAGCCTGCCTTCTGAATCAGAAAAAAACCAACTTTTTCTCGGTTACCCGGTTTCTTTTTAGTAGGACCAACACCCCACCGCCACCTCCCGCCCGACTCGGAGAAACGTATTTCTCGTAGTCGTTCAGGAGGGGGGGACAGATCTCTTGGTCCCTTTACTCGGGTTTCCGTTGCAACAATCACATCCAATTTTCTTGACCTGATGCTATTTAAGAAGCGTCCTTGCTTCCAGCTAGACAATGTTCCAGGCCACGAACATTTAAACAACCAATGTGAACAGACATGTCTTACCTGTTAATCAGGGCTTGTCCGGTGGAGAGGGACTCTCCACCTTTTCATGATACAGGGTCGGAGGTGGCAGGTCTTGGGAAATAGGTTTGTTAAAATCCCGTTTCATTACAGAATTATCAGGTGGAGGTGAGGTCTCCACCCTTTCTTACTGACTTACGGTGTTTGTTTTGTAAAATTCTATGAGTCTTATTTGAGACTTCATACACATCATAGTTGTTGTATTTCTCCGAAAGGTTATCTATTTTTTTTGCAGTCTTAATTAATTGAATGTCTCTCATTAGTTCAGTATCTTTACTGTATACGGCTATTATGCCTTTCTCCTCTTTTTCTCTTCTTGCAGTCTTTTTTGGTCGTTGTTCTGTAGTAGTCGCCACTCTCGGTTGAGCTGCTGATTGTATTTTCTTTTGTTTGTTGTCTTCTTCTCGTCTTTTTCTTCTTTTTCTTCTTCTTCCTCTTTTTCTTCTTTCTCCTCTTCCTCGTCTTCCTCATTTTCCATGCAGTTCCTTCGAATGTGGCCTAATTTGCCGCACAAAAAACACCGGGGCTTTCGACCCTCGACAAAAACGTTGAGGAACAACTCCTCCCCAACTTCTATTTTTTCTGGAAGCTGTTCAATTACAGCCTGTTCTTGAATTAATAAGTGGACCGTGTGGCCTATCCAATATGGTTTTTCGGTGACGATAGCTTGAAGTATATTTACCTCATCTATCTTCTTTGCCAGGACCGCCGCCATCAACTACATTGGGTCAATTTGAGGTGGGACCTTTGTTATTTTTACATTGGATGTCCTCATCCTCATGTAAATCGTTATTAAAATTATATCCTCGGTTTCCAAGGATTTTACAGAGTGCACTTGTGCAGTTTCAATGTTTTTTAAATGTACCTCAATGGTACCAAATTTTTTGCCTCTTGCTAGATAGGTAATGTCCTGCCAAATGGGCTTTAGACATCGTTCAATTCTTTCTTCGCTCACTCGCTCGATCTTCCGTTCTTTTTTGCAGTAAACTTTAAAAATAATTGGGTTTTTTTTCTCTTAATAAAAATTCTCCCGGTGGTTGAACTTTGACAACACCGTTTTCCATTTTTGACATGTCTTTATATTTTAATATGTCGCTTTTGTTTGTCGACAGCTGGCGGGTTCCACCTCCAGCCGCCGACGCAAAACTTCTTTTTTGTTTTTCTTCCGTTTGTATGCTTGTCACATTTATGTTCCTCCTTGTAACAGTACAATTTGATAGATTTGGAAACTCCTCTTCAGAAGAATCCGAAACTTCTCCAAACAATAAATTTTCTATATTTTTTCTCTCGGTTGACGCCTCTTCGCCAGACGAAGATACATTATTCGGCATCTTACCAGAAATTACTGTTTCCCCCATAGGGGAAACACACGATAGTTTTCGAACGAAGACTATCGCACAATAGTTTTAACAAGAACACACAAAAACAGTCAATGGAAACTTGCACTTACTGTACAGACGCACTAAAATAATAAGTAATAGTCCAAATTCACGGAGTCGTTATACCGCTAAGCATTTCAACCTGTGTCACACAGACGAAATACCGCTAAGCATTTCGCCCGGTGTGCTAACTATAATAATAATAATAATAATAATAATAATAATAATAATAATAATAATAATAATAATAATGATGATGATGAAGGGTTACCACCAGAATAGGTTATTCAGAGTAGATCAGAAGAGATTCTATAAAGAAATAAATAGAGTCTTTTGCCCAATTTTCTTCTAGGCAAATAACAACATTTAAAAGGAAAAGCCGATAATATTTTCAGCTCAACAAAAATTTTTGACAAAGATTTTATGTTAAAACTTATAATTTACAGTGAATTTCCGAATTTAAATGAGCACGAGGTCTCCTCAATAAATGGAAAGTCATAAACCGTAGTGTCAATGACACTTTCTGAATGTCGTGCGAAATCACCAGGATCTATTTCATCACGTACAAATTATTATTTCTCAAAATACGTAATAACTCAGATATATAATTATTATCAGATATATCATTAGTGCTATTTATTTTAACTTTTAATGGAGAAGTTAAACATTTTTGAGTTCACTAAAAAAGGTAAAAACCCACCTACTCGTTTAGTCCGATTTCTGCTTCTCGTTCATTGTTTTCTTTACTTTTTAGATCTGTAATCAAAGTCTTGTAAGAAACTCGGACATAAAGTTTATTTTTACGTCGTTTTTTCGCTTCAGCGATTAACTTTCTCCTAATATCGAGTGTCTTTTCCGAGAAATTTTCTTTTACATTAATTCCATGTTCCCACAGTTTCAGTTCTTTGAACTTTTCCAAGACAAATTCACGATCTTCAATATCCAGGAACTTGACTACGATCGTTCGCTTTTTGCCGTCTTCCTTCTTCCCAATGCGGAGACGTCACTCAATTTTTATTTCTTTTTGTAGCCCCAAAGCCGTTTTTGAAGAATATCCGCCCAAATTTCATCGCTCTTACATTCGCTGAAGCCGTCGAAACAAAGGCTATTTTGTCGCAAACATTTCTCCAGTTCCGAAAGCTTTATTTCCTGTTTTTCACCCTCTTCCAATGCCTCGTCTCTAAGTTTTACGATATCTTTAATTTTTTCATCAAAAGCATCGCTATTAAACTGGGCGATCTTTTTAAATTCCATTATCTTAAGTTTCATAACTACGTTCTTCTCAGTCAGCTTATCAATCTTGGCCTTTAATCGATTAACAGTGAAAAGTTCCATAATTGTCGTTTTATTTAACTCCATGATTTCTTTCGGTTGCATCCGCGTAAATTTTTTAGCCATGCTAACGCTGAATATATCCTTTCCCGTTGATGTGTATGAACCTTTCCTTGAAATGCGAGACAAGCTAGAGGTTTTAGAATAAAGGAGTTAAAAAAAATGATTCTGTTTTGAAACTTCCTTCTAGTTTTAAAGTAGGACTTCGATTTAGTAGCTCTAGTGTCTTTTGTTGATTTTGACAGGTCTTTTTTTTTTACATTTTCGGTGATTTTAGTTCGACTTGTGGGATAGTTTTTGGCTGATGGTAATGGAGGTTGCCATTCTAAGCCGTAAAGATCCTATTCAAAGCATCGAAATCAATGACAATAATTTTCTGTTTGTTTCGTTTTTTGTTCTGCTTCTTTTGTTGTATATGTTTTCAATGTGTGCGTTTCATATGCTACATGCATACATACATACATACATACATACATACATGCATACATACCGCGCTCACAAACTGTCATATATATGTCTCTCTTAGCGAGCTTATCTATGTGTTCCTACACACACACACACACACACACACACACACACACACACATACATGTGCACATGTGTACATTTGCCTCGTGGTATATAAAGGAAGAGTCAGTCTTGGATATATTTAATGAATACAAATAGTTCTGCAGCTATGCATCTTGGTTTATTTGTGGTTCAACACATTCATCTCTGATGTAGGGGAAAAGTTAATAGCCACAAAGGTGGTGACAGAAAAGACAAAATCAAAGTTGTTTTTTTAACAATGATAGATAAAAAATGGATTACAATGAAGGAAGCAAACACTTGTAAATATGGAATTTCAGTTTAACGAGCAAAACAAACATAATTGATATTAATAAAAGTACCACCAACAAAAACAATATCAGTTAAATCTAGACAAAAGAGAAATCGTAGAGGAGACACTTCACATACGAGAGTGTCTTCTTACTCAATGAACTTAACCAGTAAAGTGAGGAAAAGATGACATCTGTCTTTGAAAAACAAGTGAGGGCTTTCACAGCTATCCAGTATGTTCCGTAATTTTCGAGGATCACTAGAATTTGTATATTTATTGTATATTTATTGAGAACTCACTCGTTGCAGTTCATTCCTGGCCGCATTAATACACATTATCTGTCTATATTGTGCTACAAAGTTGACGACAAACTAAGAATCGACCCATAATTGTGAATATGTTTGACTTTCATCCTTGTATTTCAGATATCTAAGTCTGTGACTTAGGTAGTGGGTAGCGATTTCCTTCACTACTTCAGGGAGTGACGACCCTGCCTGACACGAGTCCCGGGCTCAGCTGGCTGCGGCTGACAGTACTCGGTATGGGACCCTATCCAGAGTTACGGAAAGGAGACAACCTTCAAAGAAATCAGGAGTGGAGCCCCGTAGGCAGCTTAGTGCTCGACTTGACGCTCTTCCGGCAGCTCCTGCAACCAAGCTGGTGCCAAACGTAATGCTCTGCACACCTTTGAACTACGTTAGCAAGGTCAAGAGAGGAATCCTGACGATTGGGCTACCCAAGATTTTCTTACATCTAGCCCAGGCCTGCGCAAAACTGGAGAGGAAACTGGAGAGGACATGAAATGTAAAAACCAGACTGGATTAGTTTATGCGCAACTCTATTGTCTCCCGAGACAAATGGATGCCAACAACAACAACAAGTGTGTGACGTAGCAACTCAGTCTGATTATTCACTTCATCTTCTGTTGTAAAAACAAGAGTCGCTGTTCCGTAGCTCTTGCCTCGCTCTGTATGAGGTACCGTTCTACATATCAGGTAGCCTATAATTGTTCCCCGAGAGCATTTAGACTATCAATTTGGTTTTATTGGTGCTTAAGTAGTCAACTTTCTTTTATTCTCTTTCTTGAATAAAAATAGCTCATAGAAATGCATTTGTTTTTGTCACAAATGTTTGCCAAGTAGATATCTTCTGAAGGACATTATTTATAATTATGATTTGTTTGTCATTGCAAGTAAGTGTAAAGCTAAAACGTTTTGCGTTTGTGCAATGTTGTTGCCAAAGAATCACAAATTTCCCTAACCTTTTAGCACTCATGCTGAAAGCAAAATAAATTGGAATTTTCAGTACTTTTTCAATGCTCATAATTTCTTCAGTAATTTTGTTCACATTGTTCTTTTGATTTTGTGTCTTTGTGCAAAAACCAGACTTTCACCGGTTTTAGAAACATGTTTCACAAACGCGTTAGTAATGAATGTTAGTTTAACACAAGCTGTGGGTAACAAAAAATAGTGCTTGACTTTTTTGACTTATTTGCAAAGGAATTAAAAGAGTTTGAGCCATCCAAATTTTGAAAAGATATTCACGCAGGTTTTCCTTTTATGTAAGAAACGTGGAGAAGCAATCTAGTTGACACTGTGGCGGTGCTTTTTCTTGTTGCTACTGGGGTAGTTTTCAACCCCTGCTGGCTGTCAAGGTGTCGCTATATTAGGGAGACAGCTATACCCAAGGCATCTTTATTGGAGGATAGGTTTGAGACGCTCCGATACTTTTTACAAGATTTTTAAACGCTATAGGCGGGTGACAGGAAGGCATGCTGATGTACGACAGCCTTGTGTTTGGTTTGCAATGGAGCCTGTATGAACCTGCATTGAAATAAAATGTTATGCCTAAGAAATAAACCACGCCTAGTTTGGTCTCTATAGTAACATTAAGCGTTTGAGAATTAAGTGTGTGGGTCATGTCTGTCGAACGTGTGTCCATTTACACCTCTAGAAATGTCTAGAATGGCCAAAGAGAGTTGAAAAAATTTGTTACCTAGAGTGTATAATATATAGAGGCCTACGAAATCGCAGATATTCGGCACCTTGTCGAAAGATCCTTCTGTGTATCTTTCTGTGACCCAGGCGAAACCTTTTCCTGGTGAGCATAACCTTATAGCAAATTGCAGTAAACTCCTTAGCAAAAGTAAGTGTCCTTAGCAAAAGTAAGTGGCCTTCTCGATATAGACTGATAAAAACCCACTATATGGAAGTGGATGAACCTTGTATTGTGTCTAGCCTACTTTATCTTAAACCATGAAATCACTTCATTTGTGTATAAATGTAAGGAAAAATGAATTGCTTTCGTTTGTGATCGTTGATTTTCCTCAGTATAAGCTTACTTACCAGATCAATCACCGATTTTGCTGGGTTGGTCAAGCTGCCTCTATAACGTGGTCTTTGACAGTTACAAAGTCATTTCACTTAGCTAAGATTTCTATTCTGTCGGCTATATCTAAAACACTAGAAAATTGCTCGGCTTCATCGTCAACATTATCGTAAGCTTAAAGGCGAGCTCTACTATAACTTTATGTGATACTATTTCCTGCAAGTATATTGTATTTGTCGATACCTACTCTATATAGATAGAGTTTCAGAGTAAAACATATCTGAATGAGCTGGAAAGGATTAGAAGATTTACAGAATTTCAATCCGGGGCCTGTTTGTTCCCGGATGACGTACACATGTATGCCTGCATATATACACACGCACACACACACACACACACACACACACACACACACACACACACACACACACACATACACACACATATGCATACATACATGTGTGTGTGTGTGTGTGTGTGTGTGTGTGTGTGTATTTGTGCTTGTGTGTTTGTATGTGTGATTTTAATGAGAAGAGGAATTTGCCCTGGATTTTTGAACCGATAGTTTGCAACTGTATATACTCTACCGCTAGCATGCTCGAGTCATACGATAATGGGAAAAGGAGCGACAGGTTAAGTTTACCGTACATGATATACAAAGTTGGTTTCAATTTTTATAGATTACTAGCAGAAATACCCGGCTTTGCCCGGGTTAAAGAGTATAATGAAATCTAAAAACGCCGTCTAGACTACGCAACCCTAAACTGTTAGTAGCTACGATACCATATTTCTACATTAATAACTCTCCAATCCATGCCAGCATGGAACATAAACATTAAGTGGAATGCCAGTCTCTCATCTAGGAGGGCCTTGAAATCAATGTTACCAACTGGGACCATGTGTGTCGCAGTGATAATAAAAAGACCCAAAGGAGGTCTGCAACGAAATAATTTTACTCAACACTTTGCAAGTGAATCAGTGGAGGCAAAGATGCGTCTCATTTACTTGACAATTTATGCACCACATTGCAGAAATCACAATGTAAGTATATCTGAAAGGGTAGTCTTACACTGTTGTACCGTTGAATTACAAATAATGCTCATCTGTTATGTTCGGGTTAAAATTTCATCAACATCAAAAATATATGAATTTTCATGGGAGTTATGGCCGTTATACATAGAATATAATTTCCAAATTTCATAAAGATCCGTTCAGTACTTTTGACGTAATTTTGAATAAGAAAACAAATGACTAATGTGTGTGTTTGTGTGCATGTGTTTGTGTGTGATGGGTGTATATATGTATAGATATCTGTATGCATGTATATATATGTATATATGTGTACATATTACATGTACATCTATATAAATATACATCTACACATATGTATACATATACATGTATGCATATAGATCTATATCTATATATATCTATGCATATACGTGTACATATACACGTATATGTATACATATACATCTCTTTCTCTCTCTTTCTCTCTCTTTCTCTCTTTCTCTCTCTCTGAAAGTATCTGTCATTACAGTATCGAAATGTGATTGTTTCAGTTAGTGGAATAACGTGTACATATACATCTCTCTCTCTCTCTTTCTCTCTTTCTCTCTCTCTCTGAAAGTATCTGTCATTACAGTATCGAAATGTGATTGTTTCAGTTAGTAGAATAGTTTCATTTTTAAAGTGAAAGTATTTGACATGAGTGTTTTTGTTTCACTTTTGACACGTAATACTTAAATAGTGGAGGAGATATTATGTTGCCATGGGCTCGAACTCTGCAAGAAGTTAAATTTCTTTTGACTAAAACACAACTGGAACCCTAAGTAAGGCATCTGTAAAATTTGAATGAAATTGGTTGCGTAGTTCTCGAGTTGTAGGGATTCACACAGACAGACAGACAGACAGACAGACAGACAGACAGACAGACACACATTCTCATTTTTATATACATAGATATATAATGTATATATTTGTAGAGTATGTATATATATATATATATATATATATATATATATATATATATATATATATATACACATACACACACACACACACACACACACACATATATATAGACACTAGCAGAAATACCCGGCTTTGCCCGGGTTAAAGAGAATAATGAAATCTAAAAACGCCGTCTAGACTACGCAACCCTCAACTGTTAGTAGCTACGATACCATATTTCTACCTTAATAACTCTCCAATCCATGCCAGCATGGAACATAGACATTAAGTGGAATGCCAGTCTCTCATCTAGGAGGGCCTTGAAATCAATGTTACCAACTGGGGACCATGTGTGTCGCAGTGATAATAAAAAGACCCAAAGGAGGTCTGCAACGAAATAATTTTACTCAACACTTTGCAAGTGAATCAGGGGATGCAAAGATGCGTCTCATTTACTTGACAATTTATGCACCACATTGCAGAAATCACAATATAAGTATATCTGAAAGGGTAGTCTTACACTGTTGTACCGTTGAATTACAAATAATGCTCATCTGTTATGTTCGGGTTAAAATTTCATCAACATCAGAAATATATGAATTTTCATGGGAGTTATGGCCGTTATGCATAGAATATAATTTCCAAATTTCATAAAGATCCGTTCAGTACTTTTGACGTAGTTTTGGATAAGAAAACAAATGACTAATGTGTGTGTTCGTGTGCATGTGTTTGTGTGTGATGGGTGTATATATGTATAGATATCTGTATGCATGTATATATATGTATATATGTGTACATATTACATGTACATCTATATAAATATACATCTACACATATGTATACATATACATGTATGCATATAGATCTATATCTATATATATCTATGCATATACGTGTACATATACATGTATATGTATACATATACATCTCTTTCTCTCTCTTTCTCTCTTTCTCTCTTTCTCTCTCTCTGAAAGTATCTGTCATTACAGTATCGAAATGTGATTGTTTCAGTTAGTGGAATAACGTGTACATATACATCGATATGTATACATATACATCTCTCTCTCTCTCTCTCTCTTTCTCTCTTTCTCTCTTTTTCTCTCTCTCTGAAAGTATCTGTCATTACAGTATCGAAATGTGATTGTTTCAGTTAGTAGAATAGTTTCATTTTTAAAGTGAAAGTATTTGACATGAGTGTTTTTGTTTCACTTTTGACACGTAATACTTGAATAGTGGAGGAGATATTATGTTGCCGTGGGCTCGAACTCTGCAAGAATAAAAATTTTTTTTTTGACTAAAACACAACTGGAACCCTAAGTAAGGCATCTGTAAAATTTGAATGAAATTGGTTGCGTAGTTCTCGAGTTTTAGGGATTCACACAGACAGACAGACAGACAGACAGACAGACACACATTCTCATTTTTATATATATAGATAACATTAATTTCCTATGGAAACCTTTACAAAAATTAATTTTGATAACGATAATTTCAGAAATTCTTATTAAGAAAAATATCAGTATACACATTATAATGCGTACTGATGCGAGTTGATTCATGCTCATGGATTATTATGTTTGGCAGTCATTAGCACATATTAGCAAATCGTTTGTTTGTTAATTCTATAAAAAAAAAGCCTGTAATCTTATTAAATCCATTGGGCCAGGGTAGCTTTGAATTAAGAGAACACAATAACATCGAAACATCACGGTGTCTCAAAGTCCATTTACGACAGCGAATTGCATGTGTTATGAATGCACATTGTCAAAAGAGAGGAGATTCTCTCCGATGATGAAAAACAACATCGATGAGATATTCACCTTCAAATCTGGCATAACATACTGAGAATAAGTGGATTTGTTATCTTTGGAAAATAAAGACTCAAAGTAATTCACACAAATCCAATAGAGAGTTGCGCTGCTAATGTAGCGAGAAGACGCAATAAAAATAAGAGCACTGAAAGAGTGGAGACCTCCGCCAAGGCAACACCAACGTCCTCCCAACGATTAGCTAGAGATGATTTTTAAAATGAGGATATCTGAAATAAACTCGACTGCTCTCACAAACAAGAATACGAAAATGAACCCAACCGCTCCCAAAAATTAAGTGAAAAAAAACCTCGGAAAAATCGTCCAGAATCCTTATCCGGTACCGGATCAATCCCCAAATCTAATCAGTTCGTGCCAATCACGAAGGCAGACATCCCTAAAGTTTCATCCGAATTCATCCAGCGGTTCTTGAGATATCTTGTCCACGGACAAACAAACAAACACGACTGAAACAATACTTCCGCTTTAGCAAAGGCGGAGTTAATAAAATTATGGGATAAATAAAATCAATTTTTATTATATGTATAAGGCCAAACCTTTTTTGAGAAGCGGGAGTGTAGAAGATTAAATCGCTCCTAGTACAGTGCTTGAATGCTATTTGTTCTTCACCGCTATTATTAATGATGTATAGCGCTTCATCGTTATTATTCCGCATCACATGTCAGAGCAACTCATAAAACATTAATTTCACTTTGTTATTGCACAGTACATCAAAATAAAACAAAACGAATGAATAAAAGATTATTATAAAATATATAATAAAAAGGAAAGTATCAAGGTTTCAATTTTTTTTCTTAGAAAAGAAAATAATAACCGTATTTGTGAAGTATTTTTAATGGGTTACGATCATTAAACGTCACAGTATCCAAATCTTGTATAAAGATCATATCCCACTAAAAGTACTTCGCAAAACAGTTTTTCTATCTTTTGCATGCTGTTCTATTTAGAAATGCGAAATAAGAATGATGTTTATATTTAGTCAGGACATGTGATGCGAGATAATAACGATAAAGTCCCCAAATTAGTCATCGTAACTATTTACTCGCAGAATATAAAATAATGAAACTAAATACAAGCGAAAATGTCGTCCGGTTTATGTCCTCCTTTTAACCTCGTTCCAAAACATAATTCATACGAGGTCGTACTTACCTCTCGTCCACTTGAGTGTAGTAGAATAAGTACCAATAATATATTAATATCGATTCAATGTACTCTTTATCTTTTTATATGGATATTTTTCATTGGCTCCACCAGTCAAGAGATATCAATGTTCTATGCCCTTTTATTTTACTAAGCGTTTTTGTTTCCTTGTATTCAGGCAGTTCAGATTTCACCATCTTTTTGCAAATGTGCCTTCCTTCCATTAGTAAGGATCTTCAATTCATTTTGAGTATAATTTTTCTTTTATCTCTTACATGTTTCAGTCATTAGACTGCGAGCATGCATGAAAATTCTAGCCAAACGAATCTCCCTAGTACTTTTTTTTTAAAGCCTGGTACTTATTCTATCGGTTTCTTTACCGAGCCGTTTAGTTATGAGGACGTAAACACACCAACACCGGTTGTTAAACAGTGGTGGGTGACAAGGTTTTACATTCGTCTCAAAATCTTCAGTTGTTAACAAAAAGCCGATTGAGGATTTTAGTATGAAACCAAAATTAAGAGTTTTTTTTTTCTTTTTGTTGCAGTATACAAACTTCTCTCAAGATTTTAGTTCAATAAAGTAAAGTAACAAAACAAGTTATTTATACAAGATTCTTAAAGCGAGGAATCATACTAACTGTTAATACTGATAATAGTTAATTGGACCTAGCCAGTGAGAATAATTTGTCTTGCATACGTATGAAGACTCGAACTTTCAAACAAATGGTCAATACTTAATCGTCTCGGGCAGCTGCGTTTCTAAAATGTTAAATATACAAGAAAGTATGGTTACAGATATTTCCTCTGCTAAATTTAATATGCATCGTATTTTCTCATCATCATTATTATTTATTTTTTTAATTCTAATTTCGTTTTTTATTGTGCTCACTAAGTTTTTTTTTTTTTTTCGCCAAATTAATCCACCAATTGCTATCCATCTCTCTGCAAATAACTCGACAAAATTCCATTCTGCGACTTAATGGACTTTCACTGTTTTTACCGACCTCATAAAAGTTTTCTTTCCTATATGTTTCTTTTTCTTTGCTCCTACTATTTAAAGCTAAACTTCCAAATTACTAACGATAGCAGGATGTCCATTAAAAATAATAAAATAATAAAATAATTGAAAAGGAGAAAAAGAAAATTGATCGAATTTCTTTTCTCTATTAGCAGACTGGAAACAACAACATTTATACATTTACCCGCTGTCGAAATACTTTCTGGAAATAGATATCTACATGCATTCATACCTACATTTAACATTTGTACTGTAAACCAAGATTTGCACAGACCTACCAACACATACGCATTCTTCATGCAAAGACATGCACACAACACCTTCACTACATACATAGACACATTTAACGTGCCAGTATGATCACACACACACACACACGTGTGTGTGTGTGTGTGTGTGTGAGAGAGAGAGAGACAGAGAGACAGAGACAGAGAGAGAGACAGAGAGAGAGAAAGAAAGAAAGAGAGAGAGAGAGAGAGAGAGAGAGAGAGAGAGAGAGAGAGAGAGAGAGAGAGAGAGAGAGAGAGATTTGATCAACTTACAAACCCTCTAGAAAATATACCAAACTATTTTTAAGATATTATTAACTAAACTTTATTTAATAAAATGCTGTAAATCTGTATTCTCCCTGTACGAAAGCAACACAGAGCTGTAAATGTTTTTAACACAACTGATATTTTTTTTAATTGTTGCGAGGGATGCTAGTGGTGTCCGTCTGTACTTGTGTGTGTGCTTTTTTTTTTTTTAGAAATGTCATCAGTTATTTCCTTTTTTTTTTTTTTTCATCTTTACTTGTTGCTTGCTTCATTCATTGGACCGGGGTCATGCTAGGGGACCGCATTGAAGGGTTTAGTCATACTCTCTTTTTCTCTTTTACTCTCTTTTACTTGTTTCAGTCATTTGACTGTGGCCATGCTGGAGCATCGCCTTTAGTCGAGCAAATTGACCCCAGGACTTATTCTTTGGAAGCCTAGTACTTATTCTATCGGTCACTTTTGCCGAACCGCTAAGTTACGAGTACGTAAACAAACCAGCAATAGTTGTCAAGCGATGAAGGTCACAAACATAACGAATACACATATTCGATGGGCTTCTACACATCTGTTTAATTCACTCAGAAGGCATTGACTGACTCATTGCTCTATTAGAAAACATTTGCCCAAGGTGCCGCATTGTTTTCAAAGTGAGCTCCTTAACCACACAGCAGACATTTTCAACATTTCTTTCTCTGCTTTGGCTTAAATATTTTGCCACATTTTTCACGTCTTTGAATATAAAAGAAAAGGAGAAAAAAAAAGAAGATACATTCGAAAAGACCCACATTTAAACACACACACACACACACACACACACACACACACACACACACACACACACACACACACACACACACAGAGATACATTCAAATGAAAATACACTGACCCACACACGCTCACTCACATATAAACGTATAAAATCAAGAGCTCTTCCATACATACGCATTCATATAAATTTACTTTTTACACCAAAGCTAAACGCATATCAGTTTAGACTGCCATATATTTATTTTATCTTTAACTCCACTTAAGAAGGATGTTAGTCTGCCATCACCGCCTGCTAAGTTTCATTTTTTTTTTCTCTTCAAACGTAAACTTAACAAATCTGTAAAACATCCAATATTCTTATTTATCTTAAATCAGGTGATTTAAACTATTGTAGAGTTTTAGAAACATTTTAAACAATTGCATTTAGGTTGTTTTTTTTTTGCTGTTTTAATTTTAGTTATGAAATTATTGGTAATCTTAAATGTCTGATTCTACACCGCAGACTCTGAATTCTTGTAGTTTTGCTATCTACCTAGGTGGTTTACACCGGGTAATTCACTTACAATGTGCATTAGAAAATACCTAGTAGGTGCTGTTCCAAATAATAGTCACTGTAAAAATAAAACAATAAAACCCGGCATTCTTGTCAAATACGTGTTATGGCTTGTTTACAGATAGCATGTAGCACACTGCCAATATCTGGAAAGATAAATGTACTTCGTTGTTTTTTAATCCTATGTCAGAGTGATGGTTTACAAAGGTTTTCTAGTCATGACCTTCCTGTCCATTCAGATATAATTTAGCTCATGGTATTTCACATATCGGTTTTTGCCAATGTTATTCAAATATATGCCGCTAGCCACTTCAAGTTATTTCTCTTAACTCATTTTTGTTTATATTATGCAAATTACCTGCTTTCTACACTGTTCTGTGAAATTCTAAGTTCTTTGGCCATTGGAAGACAAGGTCGGACAATTGCCGTGCTAATGAAAGCTACTGAGGCAGAAAAGCGTGTCTACGACTGCCTTCTTATTAAACCTATCCATTTTCTTCATGGCATGTCCCCTTACGAGAATGTTTTAATCCCGAGAGATTGATTATAATTATGATCCATCCTATAAAGGCTGAGGTAATTTCAATAAATCGATTCTTTTTGTTGCATGGTATTTGACATAACTATATTTGTCAGGAAACTTTAACGCAAAATAGATTTACACTTGTTAATAGAGGAGAAAAACTAGAAAACTCTAGTAGGGAAATAAATACTCTTGGAAAAGTATTGAGTAATATAAGGGTTCAATGACTGAATGGTGCGATTTTATCTGTTGCCTACGAGAACACTACGATTTGGCGTATTCACACTTGAAGGTTTACTCGTTATAGTTAAGATAAACCAAGGGTAAGTTAATTTTCGTAAGAGCAAAGGGATTGTCTTGCTAACATTTCTTTTCTTAGGTATTGAATAGCAGTTACTTTATCCGATATATATTGCCCCATTTTATAAAGGAGGAAGGGTATGATTCAAGGAAGGTGTGGTTATTATTTCTAACAGAAGGAGTGATCGCGTAGAATCTCATACATTTGAATGGCTGGATTTTACTCGCTTCCCATCAAAATTCTCTGTTACTTTATATTAATTTGAAAATTTTAGAGAAGTTGCCGCCACATTACAGTTTTCAATTATTATTTTAAGGTTTCGCAGATTATGCAGCCGTCCGTGTCTAATCACTGTTATATAATTATAAGTGCTTGTATCAGCGAAGGTGACTGCAATAACGTAGGGAGTGGTAGAGTTTATATATTTTCGCCGCTTTCTTCTCCAGCAGCTTTTGTCTGGTTTCAGGTGTCTCATGAAAACTAACTAATATTACTAGACATATAAATATATACATGAATGTAAGACCATGTGTGCATATATGTGGGTGTATACTTTCTTGCGCTTAAGCACACCTGTAATCATGCATATATATATATATATATATATATATATATATATATATATATATATATGTATATATATATATATATATATATATATATATATATATATATATATATATATATATATATATATATATGTATATATGCATGCATATATGTATATATATATATGCATGTATGCATGTATGTATGCATGTATGCATGTACGTATGCATGTATGTTTGTACGCATGCATGAATGCATGTTTGTATGTATGTTTGCATGCATGCATGTATATAAGTATGTGCTTATACGTGATTTTAATTTGTGCAGCTGAAATACTCTCCAAAGCGTTTCTGTATACGTAAGTGCAAGATTGTGTATGTATGTACAGACATACACATGTTTGTATGTATGTGCATGCGTACATGTGTAGGTATGTATGTAATTTATGTATGTCTGTATGCACGTGTCTGTATATGCACACATATGCAAAGAATGTATGTATGCCCTCTGGCAACAACGAATGGCGAACCTTTAGAATGCGTTCGAGATGTTCATTTGATCCCGCAGCAAGTCAGTATTTTCTGGATACGGCATAAATAGACAGTTCCATAATGTAGTCTACATTTGACTTAGAGTATAAATGAGAATTTATTACCAGAGTGAAAGAGCTCTTGGCTTCGCCGAGGTTCACCAGGTGTTATACTACTCTGTAACGTTAGACGAGATATTTACACCTGCAGGAAAGTTGATCTCTCCCTAAATGCAAAGCTTTTGCTCTTAATCCTGGGAGTAATATGAAGCTTATTTTTTTGTTTACATCGGGTTGATTGCTTTATGTTTCACTAGTATTATTTAGTTTAAAGGTGTGAATACATTCAGTTTCATAATGTGCGTCTGATACAGCTTCCAGGATAATCTTTCCTAAAAGCTGCATTGCATAAGGTGTCCATAAATTATACTTACAGCTTCTACAATTTATTGTACCGACTTATTACGTGCAGCCGATGGAGACATGTGGAAGTGTTCTGATGCTTGTAATAAAACTTTATTTGTTTGCCTGTTTTTCAACAAACTCTGCTGAGTTACCCTTATTTTTCATTTTTCTCTGAATTTTTCAAATTCTAAAGGTAATTTATGGACACCCTGTATATAGTTTTTGCAACAATATTATATAGCTTTAACAAGGTAGTATCTCTCGGATATTTTGAGAAGCTACTGATGATGTGGTTGTCATCTTCTTTACTGGTAGAAAGAAAAATGTCTATCTCTCTTGTTCTTGTGATTGCTGCTGCTGTTGTTGTGTTTGTTGTTATTGTTGTCGTCGTCGTCGCTGTTGATGCTGCTCCGAATCAGTTCCGATTGAGCAGACACATAATCAATTGCATTCCAATCGTGAATCACCTATTTTTCTGAATTGAACATAAGCGCAGGCGTGGCTGTGTGGTAAGTATCTTGCTTATCAATCACATGGTTCCAGGTTCAGTCCCACTGCATGGCACTTTGGGCAAGTGCCTTCTACTGTAGCCTCGGGCCGACCAAAGCCTTGTGAGTGGATTTTGGCAAACGGAAACTGAAAGAAGCCCGTTGTATATATATATATATATATATATATATATATATATGTGTGTGTGTGTGTGTGTGTGTGTGTGTGTGTGTGTCCACCCACCATTGCTTGACAACCGATGTTGGTGTGTTCACGTCCCCGTAACCTAGCGGTTCGGCAAAAGATACCGATAGAATAAGTACTACGCTTACAGAGAATAAGTCCTGGGGTCGATTTGTTCGACTAAAGGCGGTGCTCCAGCATGGCCACAGTCTTATTACTGAAACAAGTAAAAGAATAAAAGATTAGTATATTTAAGATTACATTTATTTTGTTCGTCGTTTTCTTTTGTTTTGTTTACAAAGACACAACAAAACAAATCCAAACAAAAGCAAAACAACACTACTATGTATTTAAAAGGAGACTTGCCTATTATTGCTAGCAGGTCGAGCGACAACTTAGAAGTTCCTTCATTAGCTCCTTATCTGCATTGTTGATGAAAGTATTTAGAAGTTATCTTCTGTTATGAAAACAAAAAGGGCGTATCTTTCTAGGTGGATTGTAACGCATCTATCATTGACTTGATAGAAGCTGCTCTCTCTGTTAATATTGTTGTCATTTTCTAGCTTTTTATACACACTCATGTATTAGTTTCCTGTTGATTTATTCAATATTTCTCCTCTAAGTTTTTTTCAAGTAGGTCAGTTCCACTTTAGATCACATGTAGTATCTGGACATTTAGATTAAACTCATATAGTGTGTACAATGATAATATATCTAGCCTACGTTCTTCCGTTTAAGTTCTATTTTGTTTTCGTTACTGTTAAATACAAAAATCATCGGTGTTTTGTCCTGAGGTCCAAATTGTGTATTTCTTGAAGTATCTAGGACTCTGCCACAAATTCTGGTTACTGTCTCGGATACTACATTTATAGAATTATAAGTGTTATTAGATTCAAACTTGTTGAATTGGGAGAGCGCCAACTATATAACATTTGAAGACTGTTGGAGTATTCTTTCCTAATTCTAGCAATTTTTACAAGAACTACTTAGTCAAAGATTTCATTAACGATAGAGCCAATAAGGGGCATTTAGGTGGTCGTGTGATTTGTTAGAAATAGCAGCCAAATCTTTCTGATATGACAGCCTACTAACCTTACAAAATAAAGAAAAGAAAAGAAAAGAAAGAAGAAAAGGCACATCTAACAAAAAGAAAAAGAAAAAAAAAACAATGCTTGTATGAATGTGTAAAGATTAGTATGTCATGACTGGAGAGCGCTTCAATATAAATCATAGTTCTGCTGATTCAGAGCTGAGCTTTCGATTAAGCAACAGCAATACGAACTCGTTTATTCTGATATACTTTTAGCATTCGTTATTTAGCCAAACAAGACACATAGACTTTCAATACCAGTGTTGTCTGCTCAACGATTTTACCTCTAACAAGATAAGAACATTTTTTATGGCCAAATTCTGTTCCAGTGTTTCATGAAAACGTTCAGACAAGATTTAAGTTTCTAGTGTTAGTACAAACATAGTTGAATATAGGCATATATGAATATAAATACGTATAGAGGCAATTATACAGATAAACAAATTCAATATAACAACTTTGGCTTGATATACATGATTACCTCCAAATCTGCTCACCTTAATTCCTCCTATAGCCACTCTTTACTTCGCGGAATTAGCCCCTCGTAAAGACATCGGAGTCTAAGTTCGAATCATTTGAGCACTACTATGTCTTTTCTATAACGAGAATCTCTGGATCTCATCTGTTGACTATAAATATATATAGATATAAAATTTAAAGTCTAAAACTACGTACATAAATATTCGCTGTATTTAGTCGATCATGTCAATTCATACATCCACTCCTTTACTCATATGTATATCCGTTGTTTTCTATGTCCGATTTAGTTTTCTGATGAAACACCACTCCCATTGACCATTCCTGACCCGTTTTGTTAAGTGATATTATTTCAATATTCTCGATATCAGTGTCAGCCTACAAAAGGTTGGTTGCTGTTATTGTTACTGCTTAACAAGGTCAACATCGATCCATCATATTTACAGCCAAAGTTATTCCTGCCAGGCTTATTCCATTTTTTTAATACGTCCAGGTTTGCCTTTTTCAATGTATTACCTTTTGAGGTGGCAAGATGTGCCTCAGTGGAGATTTGGCAGCCGTTTCTCGCTTATCAAGCAATTATGCAGTCCACTTCTTGACTCGCCACCTTGCTTGGTAAGGGCAACTTTATTGGAGGAATAGTACAAGGCTTAAAACTTCAAAGATGTTTTATGAATATACGAATACGCATATATTATTCTTAGTGAAAATAAATGACCTACTTTTATATTTCCAGCACTCATCAAACATTACAACTGTTTAGTCCTATCAGCTCTATATAATTAATGATCGGTTATTTTACAAAGAAAAAAAATAATGATGAATAATAGTCACAATATCAATGCTTTTAGTAGAGCGGTGAGCTGGCAGAATCGTTAGCACGCCGACAGAGTGCTTAGCGGCATTTTGTCCGTCTGCACGTTTTGTGTTCAAATTCCGCCGAGGTTGACATTGCCTTTCATCCTTTGGGGTCGGTAAAATAAGTAGCAGTTGAGCACTGTGGTCGACGTAATCGACTTATCCTCTTTCCCCGAAATCGCTGGTCTTGTAGCAAAATTTGAAACCAATACGTTACTTAATGGAGATTTTAAAGAGAATTTGGTTGCTATTTCTAGTAGGTCAGCGTGGAGGCGCAATGGCTCACTGGTTAGGGCATCAGACTCGCGGTCGTAGGATGGCGGTTTCGATTCCCAGACCGGGCGTTGTGAGTGTTTATTGAGCGAAAACACCTTAAGTTCCACAAGGCTCCGGCAGGGGATGGTGGCGAACCCTGCTGTACTCTTTCACCACAACTTTCTCTCACTCTTTCTTCCTGTTTCTGTTGTACCTGTATTTCAAAGGACCAGCCTTGTCATACTCTGTGTCAGGCTGAATCTCCCTAAGAACTACGTTAAGGGTACACGTGTCTGTGGAGTGCTCAGCCACTTGCACGTTAATTTCACGAGCAGGCTGTTCCGTTGATCGGATCAACTGGAACACTCGTCGTCGTAACCGACGGAGTGCCAACCACCTAGTAGGTCAAGAAATTACGAAGAGAATCCTCCTTTAAAACAACTGCAGTTAGAGAAATTGCTGTTTAATTGTTGTTATTGTGATGACCCACGTTAGCCATGACTGAGTTCACTTACGATCAAAGTTTTTCTATCAGTGACTATACTATCTTTCATGAAGATATAGTACATCCAAGGCCACGGTGTATTATATAATAAAATCTGTATATTTTAAATGTTTGATTTGATATAGAATATACATATTATTTTTAAGAGGCCGAACTATCAAATCGAGTGCTTACCCTGTTAATTTTTCTCGGTGAAAAGAAACTGACTGCAGTAAGCCAAATTGACTGTTGGAAGCCGTACTATAGATTGCATCTCGCTTGAACTAGTTAACTCGACATTTTAGAGTTCACTTATAGTTCTAGGTACAATACAACAATACACGAACCACTTAGCAGTCATTTC